>NC_051163.1:8212004-8314504 GCF_013339745.2 Dermacentor silvarum
CTACCCTGTACTGGGGGAAGGGCAGGGGAAAATGAAAGACGAAAAAAAAAAGTGGTGAGATAAAGCAAAGTCGCCAAATAAAGATAAATAAATAGAGGAGATGTAGAACATCCCTGAGAACTACAGTCTCTCTAACAGGACACTTGAACGCACAAAACTTCAAGAGTGCTTTGACTGACTTATTGTGTGACGACTGTATAGGCCGGCGTTCTAGGACTGTATGCTCCGAAAGCGGCCGGCCGCCAAGATGGGCCAGTGCGTCCGCGAGTGACTGCCTGTGTGCATTGTAGCGGGGACAACGGCAGAGAACGTGTTCAATATAGTTTCCTCGCTATCACAATGGTCACACGCAGCAATAGCTTCCCTTTTGATGCAGAAAGCAAAATATTTTGTAAAACGCGACGCCAAGCCACAGTCGGCAAAGTACTGTTGTCGCTGATCAGGATAGTCCAGGTGGAGGACGAATTCGAGGACAGGAGTCCAGTCGATGCAGACGTGTGTGTTGGAAACTAGGTGTGTTCCACGAAGATCTTGTGGCATCATTCGCAAGCACGCAAAGTTTCGCTGCGGCTCTTGACAGCGGGAATAGTTTCTGCACCTACACACGTCTTCATAAGCAGATCGAGTTCCTTCATCGGCATGTTCGTTGCCCGTTACGCCGCAGTGGTTAGGGAGTCACTGAAATGTGACGCCGTGTCCTTGCTTGACGAGGGCATGAAGGAGCTCTCGGATTTCAAAACTAGGTGTTCGTAAGGTCCACGGCGTAAGGCGGAAAGCAAGCAATGTAGAGCTGCCTTGGACTCATCCAGAACACTCAATTTTTTAGGTGGTTCCTCACAAATTCGCAGAAGTGCGCTGCGAAAAGCAAGAAGCTCCTCGGCTGTCGATGTCGTTAGGTAAGATGTCTTAAACTTTACGGTGGTGACTTTCGCAAAGAAAGAGAGGCCGTAGCAACCCTCTGGACCACTGAGATATGACAAGATGGCAAATTCGACATTATGGTGGAATTCGGCAATGTCCAGAATAGTACACCTGCACTAGTTACGGTGCCTCTCGTAGCTAGTGCTTCGGAACGTAAAACTCCATCGGACATCAATCTCTGACAGCCTTCTAACAGCGCAAACAACGCTGTTTGAAACAACTAGCCCAATTCAAGGTTTTGTTTCATCAAACTCCGCGCTGTCGGTGCTATTTGGTGCGGCGAGTGTGGCGGCTCCTCTGTTCTGGCTCAAAGTCAGAGCATTACTTCTCCGGGACCACTGGTACGGCTCCCTGAATTGCGGAAGAATTGTACTACTCTTTCAGTGGCCATTTTCTCTGCCACTGTGTCATCTCTTGGCACAAACAAAATGTTGCCATGCATCAGGAGGTTATAAATATAATTTATTACTGTATATTCATTCAATGATTTGATTTAGTTTCATTAAACGAACACCCATATACCCCCGTAAAAGAAAGAAACGAAAGAAAGAAAGATAAAGCCTATATCTGAGTGCCGAGCGCGCTTGCGCTCCACTCCCAACGGGATGCAGTCGCACCTGCCAGGAGTGAAACGTCGCGCTTATAACAGCGAAACGGCACAGCTGCTGAGTTGCCACAGCGGATGTACCTCAGTGAGGCGTTTATCCTGCAATGCAAATATAGGTTGACGCGCTGATGTTGTGTTTGGGACAAGCTTTGTACACGCACTCAATTTCTCGCGCAGTCGGCCGGAGCGAGACGGGCACCTCGGCGAGCCACGAGCGCGGATACACCCGGCCGAACTCGGCAGACTTCGCGACGGGGGAGTTCCGCTTTGACATGGAGGAGGACCAGCGGCCGCCCATGTGGGTGAGAACTGCTGCTTTGACCGCTCTTGGAAGTGTGGCACACCCTTTGCGGGAGTGTGCCGAACTATTTGGCGCATAAAGAAGGGAATCTAACAGCGCAAAAGGCAGGAACGTATGATGCACAGACGGCAGCGCTGTGTCTGTCGTCCGCACAACGCGTCGCGTCTTTTGTGCTGTTCGATTCGCTTCGACGCAAACCCTCTATTTAGTGTGTAATTTTATGTCACGATGCTCGTATTTCTCATTCTCACGGCGGCTTCCTTTCTCTATAACGCTTTGCGCCACGGTCATCTTTGCCTGTCGTGAATGCATGCCTGGGCATGATGACGATGAGTGTGTGTGACTCAAGTGGATGTCTTTTTCTTGTGTTGCTGCCCATTTACCTTTTATTCTCTCTCCTCTCTTTCAATCGCTATGCCCCATCCATCTTAATTTATCTCCTGTTCTTCACTCAATATTTTTTTTCTACGCACCTTTGGTCTTCTAAGCCGGCAGGTATTGTGCTCATCGTGCTGGGCCAGCTATCTCACTTTCTTTCTCCTCTCTGTGATCGTTTTTATGCATAAAAACCTAATAATAATCATATTAATAATCAAACTGTTTATTTCTTGAACAAAGGGAACGCTTTTTTATCTCGAAGGGAAGTGTCACGAATATTGATTTTCGGTAATGTAGGGTTGGGAATTTGAGAACGAAGTTCTACAGACAAGTTGGACAATGCACAGTATACTTGCCATGACTGTATACATACTATTTAAATGATTGCACATAATTCAATATAGCACAATGCCCTTAAGGGAGGAAGTGAATCCTAGAAAAAAAATATTCTTTGAGATATGGTGCTGAAAATGTGTACCTATGTGTAAATGTTACGTGCTTATTTTGAATATGCAGTCCATTCTTGGTGATCTCCTCTTGTTCTAACATTATGCAAACTTCCTTTAAATAATCTTAAGTCATTGATACCCTATTTACCGATATCTAAGAAACAGACAGATATATTGCAAATTTTTGCAGAAGATAACTAAAGGAAGTTTGCATAAAATTTGAACCGAAGGAGATAAACGAAAATGTACCTTATATTCGAAATAAGTACATAACATTACATATGTGTACACGTTTTCAGAACTATGCCTCGAAGAATAAAGATTTAAAAAATTCTTGGTCTAAGACCCGCATTCCTCCTTAAACCCTAAATATACTACCCAAACACAGCGATTCAGGAAGCTTTGGGGTCAAACGGCAGGTAAGGGGAGATTAGTACGAAAAAGTAAAAGGTGAGCAAGAGGACTACGTACGATTTGCGAAAGAGAGCGGTAAATTGTTAGGGCGAGTGGGAAATACTCGTTACACGAATTTTCCTCCCCGCCACCAATATACAACGGGAGCGGTTGTGGGCCAAGGAACGCCCTGATCCTCCACCCTTCGATTAATTTTGTCCGTGCATGATCAACTAGACCACTCACCAACCGTGTACCGCAAGCGTATTTGACATGACGATGACTGCCGTGGTAATAATGACAGTGGTGGTGGCGTAGGCGACCGTGATAACGGAAGAGACGGTGGTGACAAGAACGAAGAGAGTACAATTGCTGATACTCTAAAAAACAGTTATTGCATGCTTTTCGCTCATTGATTACCAACGTGCACACAGGTGTTCAAGCAGATCAGTACGGGTATTCGCAAAAATTTTATTTCGTAAAAACGCTTCCTCATTGATCAACGTTCGGGAATCCACCATTCGTGATAGCGATAGGTGGGATAACGAGACGACCGCTTGCGTCCATGGCCAGTCGCTCACAACAATTGCGTCTAAGTCTGCGAACACAGGCCCACATTTTTGAATAAACGGAAAGATTAAAAAAAAAGTAGAAACATGATTCGAAGGGCAAATTAAAAAAAAAAGGGTATAGTATGGTGCCGAGGAAGTAAATATCTTATCAGCTTATGTGACCCTTTTTTTTCTGCTTTTTTTCTCCCATTTACACGCGTTCAGAGCTGGAAGCGCATCCTAGCGGTCTGCCTGCTGGTAAGTCGGACGAGCCCGTCTCCGATCAATGCTCAATATTCTCTTAGAAGAAAGCCATTGGGTCGGTTCCCCAACCCCCGTGGTTCACCACACGCAGGCGGTGGTGTTGCTGGTATCCTCCTTCCTGGGTGGCTACTTCCACGGTTTACACACGGGCAAGAGGACCAGTCACCAGCAGGGAAACCTGTCCGGTACGCTTCGACACTTGTGGTGTTCATCGTTGTAGCCTGCAGCTACGGTGTAACATGAAAGAGAAAGCTGCCATCCGACATGATCGTATATCATGTTGCCGCAAAGAAACCAATACGCGTCCAGCATAAATAAAACATCGCGGATGATTGAAGAAAATTCGAGCCGGTCGAAAAAACTCGTGGGAGGTACGCCCGACAGGGGCAGTCACTGTACCGACATTGATAGTCAGGAGGCTGGCAGCTGGTAGCGCCCGAAAGCGGATTACTTTTCCCTTTCATGCTTCCACCTCGAACTCGAGGATTTCCGGAGCACCGATTTATCTTTGTTTTTAATGTTGCAGGTAGTATTCGCGCGCGCTTTCGCATCTGATTCTTTGTTACTTTTTCCGCAACTGCTGCCCTATAGCCCAGTTGTAATAACCCCGGCATATACTTGTGGACGCTGAGACCATCAGTGTGGAATGAAGCATGCGGATCGCACTTCGGCCGAAATACGGTGGATGCACGTGTACGGCATCTTTATGGTGCAGCCAGTGGTCTCGAAATCGATCTCAACAGTCTGGATCTCGCTGTCTCTCTCTCACACACACGCATACGCACAAACATGCACGCAGGCACAAAAAGTCGCGCGCACGGGGCGCGCAAGCAAATCGCCATCCCGAAAGCGGGCTTCTTCACATAAAGGCCCTTACTGCGGAGAAGCTAGCTTTGACGGGCATTATTTTTCAGGTTATGTTCTTTCCTCGGCTTCATTGGCAAATGGCATCTTCGGTATTTGTTTCACCAAATCCGCACCAGACCCCCCTCCCACCTAAGTTCTCTTAATTTCTTCGTTCCGCGCACTGGAGAAAAGAAACTGCGGCGAAAGCTTCCAGGAGCATGTGCCTTATCGCGCTTTTTCGCAACCATGAAATGAATGAGAAGCTAGCGTTTACAGAGAAGACTATTTCAAATGAAGGAAACAATAACGAAATCACGAGTATTAAAGATTTTCGCATTAGTGTCTTTGGGTAAACTTGCTCGAAACTGTTCACCAGCCATCAAGGCATGCCTACGCAGTCTTTGTGCGAAAGAAGTCGAAAAGGCGTAAAACGGGAACTAGAACGCCTCTATATCTAGAATGAAGAAAGGTTAGCCTAGCTTTGTGCCTTCATAATAATTACGTGTCAACAATACTGTGCGCTTACTGTGAACTAACCTTTGATGAAAGTGTAAAATTGTTTTCAAGCTTTTTTTATTTTATTTTTTATTTGTCTGACCCTGGTTTCAAAGTCAGAATAAAGCAACGGCGACTCTCATAGCCGCTGTTTCTACTGACACGATAAACTCGGTCAGTGTCAGGATCACTAAGTGTCACAGTCAGGTTTGGAGGATATAGGAGAGCGATAGCTTGTTTAAGAACATTAGTGAACCGCAGCCGCCAATATCAAGGAGAGACGGAAGGCTGTAATGCAAAAGACTTCTAGAAGTGGCGCTGTGACTGCTGGACAACTAGACAAATTGGAGAGCTGAATTACACCAGATTACTCAAGCATGTTAGTCAGCACATAGATTGCGCATTTGCTTTCGCACAGTACCGCCCTTGCCCCATTTTAGCTTGTTGGTGCGACCGCACAATCGTTTCTCACTCAACTGAGGTTAGATGAGCGTGCGCTCTGCAATGTAGACTATAGAGTTGCGCTGAAGGATACTGCCGTGACACACAGTTTCAAGACAAACCGCGCATGGCTGATGTTTCTTGTTTTCGTGTGTCTTATGGCGTCCCGTGTTCTTGTTTGTGCGTTTCCCAGAGGAACTGTTTGACTCGGAATGGCAGCGGCTGCCCTGCATAACCGAGGATGACGTCTGTCCCGAAGGGTGAGTTTTTCTTATATCAAGGAGATAAACAGCGCTAACTGGCTGGATGTTCAGTATAGAAATCGAGAATTCTCTCCTAAACTCCTAGGATTTCAGTTGAAGCTCTCGACGATCGCCTAATTAAGTTATTTCGGCATTTCGCGTGTATTTGAATGCGCCTGCGACATTTGATTCACACTTGCGTGAACGCCGTTGCAGCTCCTCGTAATGCGAAGAAAGGGAGCTGAAATAGTTCGAGCTTAAACGCAGTCGTTATTATTAGCTATGATTTTGGAGTCTATTCTGTGGCCGAACTTCCCATGTCTCTCAACTAACCAAGAAGACGAAGCTACCCAACTCTGGCGATGCCAATTTATACAGGGTGTTCCACGTAACTTTAGCCAAACTTTAAATATATGCAAATGCCACGTAGCTCGACAGAACCAATGTAATGTTCTTTGCCATCGCTTGAAGATACTCAGATTATTTTTTGCATTCCGCCTAATTACATAATTAGTCTTAATTAATTTGTTAACCTCTCAAATAGTATAATTAGATTAAAAGTGTCAATGAGATAATTGTAGAGCGGGAACATGAAAGACTCCCGATACAGCTTTCTCTTGCTCAATACATGCTACATAAAAGTTTTTCCAAGCATGGAAGAAACCCGCGAATACACGTAAAATTGCCGCGCGACTGGCCGCTCGAGGCCTTTTGCGTGTATTTGTGTGTATTGACTTCTTTCACGCTCGGAAAAACACTTTTATGTAGCATGTATTGAGCAAGAGAAAGCTGTATCGGGAGTCTTTCATGTTCCCGCTCTACAATTATCTCATTGACACTTTTAATCTAATTATACTATTTGAGAGGTTAACAAATTAATTAAGACTAATTATGTAGTTAGGCGGAATGCAAAAAATAATCTGAGTATCTTCAAGCGATGGCAAAGAACATTACATTGCTTCTGTCCAGCTACGTGGCATTTGCATATCTTTAAAGTTTGACCAAAGTTACATGGGACACCCTGTATATTATATAAACACGTACACCAAAAATACGACGGTGTTCTCTCTCCTTCCTTTTTGTTCTGACTAACGATTCGTGTTTTGTGTCGCGCAATTGCTGCACGTACTACATTGAACTCTGACATAGCATACACACACGCATGGAAAAATATAGCGTGAGAAAGAGCGGGTATTTAACATTAAGTATATAGTTGACCTGTTGACTCGGGGAGCCAACGCGCAGATGCGTGTGTAAGAGGCATCGTCGAGAGGTTGCCGCACAAAAACGAGCGCCTGCGCCTGGCTTCCTACCTGGCGGTGTTCATGTATCGAGCTGCCTCTGCAGTGAAGAGGAAGCGGAGGGTTGCACCGGCGCATCCGGAACGAAGTGCTCCTAATGACGGCTTGCGTGGCTCTTGCGTTATTAAGTCGTCAGAGCAGCGTGCGCCTTTATTCTTACCGATTCACGAACCACTCGGTGAGCCAGTCACTATAGTAGGACGCAGCTAAAACTAAAGAAGGGATGTAGGAAAAGAATTAAGGAAAGGCAGATTACGTTAATGCGGTGACTCTCTGATGACTAGAAGACAGTCACGCACGAAACTGTCAGAAAGCGCTGCGTACTGCCAACCGCTCTATGGTTGTTTTCCTTTAATTCTGCTGCAAATGCGCAGTGTTGTGTCAGTGCACAACAGCCACATTGTGAGAAGTGTAGGGAGAGAGAAGACACGGAGAATGAAATATCGCGTGCGGCGTGTGCTATACAAAGGGTCGCGTTGTGTGAGCACGACAAGCAATTTAGCTTCGCCGCTGAATAGAAATTCGTCTCGGTCCGGGGATCGAAAGCGTGGCGGCTGCTGCCTATCCGACGGTCTGAGCTAACCACGAGGCTGCAGCAGACCGCATCGCGAGGCAACCTGAGGCGCTGGCAGCTCGAAACAAACAAAGTGATCATTCGGTGGCAATACGCGGGCGACGGACATCGTGCTTCTGGTGAAGGCGAACAGTGATGTCGGCGTGTCCGTAGTGTGCTCCTTGCATAGATCGATGCGTCATGTGTGATGACCTTTCCCGATTAGAGAAAGCGCGAATTTAGATACTTTATAGTCTGATATACGAGCGCGGGAGCTCAATATTACATCCGCGCACTTCGAAAGAAACGCTGACTTTAATGGTAGACTGGAGATATCAGACAAGATTGTACTGCAGCTGCTCCAAATGTATGATGGAAATGGTAACGTGACACATATTTGGATAGTATTCACAGAATTTCTTTAGGATCCATAGTAGTGGCAAGGACCCAGAGGCTACTTCGCTGCATTTTTTTTTTCAGGTTGCCCTGCGGCATATATACGTATATACAAAAAAAAAAAAATCACGCAGAAACTCCACTGGAGTTGTCTAAGTATGCGTATAAGCATTGGGCCACTTGCTCATCTCAACGCAGTGCGGTCTCATTATCAATCTTATCAAACTTGATTCGACCCACGTAAACACTTATCAAGCTTTATCGATCGTTATCAACTTTATTGGACTAAATCCGACCCTTATCACCTTTATCGGTTGTTATCAACCTGCGAAAGTGGATGTCCAGCGAAGCTGTCGCAAAACCACCACTACAACTGTTGAAGAGGGCATGCAATGCTTTATTGGTGGTTAGGATGCTTCTTTTGAGTTTTTTCTTTATTGAAACGTATCCTGTTCTGTGTGTTGTATGGGTGATTCCAATGAATGAATGAATGAAAGTCCTTTATTTAGAAATGGGGAGGCACAGGTCCTCTGTGGGGTAAATGGGGCATTAATGTCGCCACTCTTCAAATAATTTACTGTCTCAAGAAATAGCCATTCTCATGTAGGAGTATGCACCCGTACTGAGGCGGTGCGTGACCAGTGCTGTGGTGTGTCGGTCACCCTAAACCACCCTGATCAGGCCGCGCATATGTTGCAAATAATAACTGCGCATTAGGATCCGTGAGCAGTGCTTCACGGTAGCTAGTAAACTGCAAATGCTGCATGGCCTTTCTTCCTGTGTCGAACGCGGAACATTGCCACAGTAAACGGCAAAGGTCTGCACGGCATCGCAGCCCGCAGTGCGTGCACGTCACAGTCGTAATGTCGGGATGTCGCCATTTTGCCACAGAGTATGGTGTGTAGGCCGAGTCTGAAAATACCTTATTTACAAAAACCTCCTGAGCACGTGAAAGTGAAGACTTGCTCGAGAAGAGGGCTGGCGGGGTTACCTGCTTGAGGCGTTGTTTGCTTGCAGTACGCAGGGACGTCCGTACATAGTGCATGGTGGTTACCGAGGGCGCCATTTGGCTTAGGAGGTCATACGGGTTCACCCTGAGGGGTGGGGGCTGAGAAACATTGGTCGACCCACCTGCGGAAGCAGCAGCGGCGTGTGCCGCACTATTGCCCCCGGGCACACCCGTATGCCCCGGCGTCCAGATGATTTCTATCGGACTATTTGCCTTCTCGTGCCTACGAAGGATAGCTTGAATAGCAGAGGCTGTAGCATCTTCTGAGGCTGGGCGAAATATTTCAGAGTAGGCTGTGTGAGAATCCGTATAAACGCGGACAGGTTTCCTGATGGCATATGGGAGGCTTGCAGTGGCTCCCCAGATAGCCAGGAGTTCAGCATGCGCTGGGGTACCGCACGGGAGATGGCAGCTAAAGGCCCCCGAGTAAGCGGTCGTCTGCGTGCAATGAATGTATGCACTGTTCGCTTCACTTTGCTGAGCGCCTGTAGCCTCAGCCTTACGGGGGTATGAGCCATTGCATTCGCCTTACGTGACGGACGGACAGGTTTTTCGTTGGGTAGGCATAGAAATGCTTACGCATTTGAGATAGTGGATGCCCTCCTCATGTAAAATTTGCAGTAGTGGCTTAGTGAACTCATCGTCTATGAGCCAACGCATGCACTACTATGTGAATCGAGAATTCGTAGTCACGAGTGCACTGAATCCCAAGTTACAAACTGATCAGACCAGGGGCGGATCCAGGTTTTTTTCGAGGGGGGGGGGGGGGGGTCAGCTTCTGTCAATGATGATGATGATGATGATGATGATGATGATTATCATGATGATGATAGTAGCCTTTCTTATTTACCGAAATTCATCGTTTCTGCTCACGATAAACCCGCGTTTTATACGGCTAGAGCAACACCTGTAGCCCGCCGTGGTGGCTCAGACAGCTCAGGCGTTGCGCTGCTGAGCACGAGATCGCGGGATCGAATCCCGGTCGCTGCGGCCGCATTTCGATGGAGGCGAAATGCAAAAACGCCCGTGTGCTTGCGTTGTAGTGCACGTTAAAGAACCGCGGGTGATCAAAATTAATCCGGAGCCTTCCACTACGGCGTGCCTCATAATCAGAACTGGTTTTGGCACGTAAAATCCCCGAAAGAGGAAGAAGCCCTATAGCGAAGCCAGGTATCGGTTTCTCCGAGCTTGTAGGAAAAGGACGTTACTCAATACAGCCATGTGTTTGGCGGCTGTGCCTGATAATACAGGGTGTTCAAAACTAAGCTTTATGGTTTTCTTAAAGTTAGGCACTGGGAGGCACGCGAAGACCACCTGTGCAAATAAGTTATGTGGCCAGGGAGGCACAAAGTGAGATGATAATTATCGCTGTGAGCAGCCCAATTAACTAAAATTGAACAATCATTTTTTGTCGACTGCGTAGTTCTTAGTTTAGCTGTTAGTTATTATTTATATATGAACACTTCAGCGAGAGATATCTTTCATTAAGCAGGTTGGTCGCGAAACCGATGACAGCCAATAAGGCAACCGATGACACGCCAAGGGGGAACTACGTTGATCAGGCGCGAAGGTGCTCGCGCGGACATCGGCGTGCTTGGCAAAAGGAACATCCCCTCGTTCATTCGACGCCACCGACGGGACGAGTAAGGCACGGCCGGCGCCAGGAGGTCCAAGGTGTTCATGAGAAAAAATAGCTACGGCAACTTCGCGACACCCCACCCCTACGGAATACAACTAAGCTTGTGAGCGAGCTAGCTTTACTTCTACATGGCTGATACCACTGGTACTCGCGAAAAATACTTTTGAAGAATGCTGGTGGCCATATTTTTTTGCGACAGGGCCATCCCCCTGTCAGCGAGGGGGTGATGCAGAAATCTGAGGGGGGGGGGGTCAGGACATCCGGACATCCCCCCCTGGATCCGCGCCTGGATCAGACTTCACTGCACTCGTGACAACGAATTAACGAGTCGCACAGCACTACATAGCCAAGGAAAGCGAATAGCGTTGAGTGCGACACAAGCCTGGATAAAACACTATCATACCCGACGTACTCATGCGTCGAGCAAATTCCTACTGACTTCGAACGGTCCAAGCAAGCCATTTTCAAGATAGTTCCTCCGGCGGATCTTGTGGTTTTGACGCACGTGCGAACACATCCTATCCGCTAGACGAAGTGCCGGGTAGGTGGCTGCTAGTACTCTTGGAACCTGTTCGAAACTTTCTGGTTTCGCTTGTTGGCGCGATTTATGTGAAATGCGCCATATGCCCAGCGATTGGGCTACAGCACTTGTAACGTCGCGCGTGAGAGCGAGTGACGTCATGCCGTGTGCATGCGACGCAGGTTCACCGACCCTCCGCTGATCTTGATTTCGTTGGATGGCTTTCGGCCCGACTACCTGTCGCGCGGCCTGAACCCTTCGCTTGAGCGCCTCTCCCAGTGCGGCGTCAAGGCGCCCTTCATGCGCCCGGTGTTCCCAACGAAGACGTTCCCCAACCACTTCACCATCGTCACGGTGAGTGCGCTTGGACTGAATCGAACAGCCATCGAACAGCCAAGGCGTATCTGCAGAGACAGAGGGGGCGTAGAAGGCGAGAGACTAATCGAGAAAGGCGCAATGAGGCTAGCACAACCGCAGAGTTCTATCGAAAGGCTACGTGACGCAGTCGGATCAAGCTTTAATTATGGCGTTTTCTGCCGAAGATTATTGTGCGAAGTGGTCTATAGCGAAGAAGCAGGTAGTCAGCATATTTTTCTGCTATTTGTAACTGTAAGCGTCAGTTCCTCGTAAAAAAAGAAAAAAAAACATTATTTAGACAAGTCCATCGTGTATGGCTATACAATTTTTGTCGAGTACTGTCTACAGACTTTATACAAACAGCCCTTGTAGTCTACGCCTCTACGGATCCCAACAGACCAATGAAATTACTTGGAAGGAAGACTTGGCAACGACTTTTGTCTATAGAAAGTGTAGCTGCAGACATCATATAGCCATTAGATAGTCAAGTTTACAAGAAGGTTAGGCGGACTGCAAAAATTAGCCTGAAGGCATAGAGTATACGTGGATTGAATTTTATGTGGACCTGTCATCGCTGCGTCCATTCTCTTTACAAACACGCATCTTGCATGAGCTGGCATCGTTGATCAGCGTTGTCTAAAACGCCCAGTTAACTCGATTTTAGGATGTGGTGAAGCATTGCTAATTGCCATTGAGACGCAGCGTATAGCCCTGCTTCCGCCTAGCGCTTTTCGCACGAGTGCGCTCGCTGGTAGAAGACCCATACGTCCCATTTTTTTTCTTTGCTTTTTAATCGCCAATAATTGCGCGTGCAGTGAAGGGTGGCGCCTTGTGTACGCACTTAAGTAGACAAGGATGAACCACATCTCATTACAAGGTAGCCGAAGTTATAGATCGGCCCACACACACGAACACGCCTTTTCTTGCAGACCAGTTCCGTCAATCAGCGTTTTCAACTTCAACCCTATAGAACAGCTCCATCTGTAGATATGCTTAAGCGTATACATACACAAACGCTATTTGAAGCACAAATTGGCCGTCTCCTCATAACAAAGTTTCTAGCGCGGCAGCTCTCGTGATTGAAAACGCAAATTCGTCTGTACATAGTCAGATTATACCGATATTAATATCTGCAGCACCCGGCGCCGCGCCGTGGTTCAGTCAAAGATGACGTCGTGTGTGTGCACACCGACGTATGGAGGAGGGTAGACCACGGTTCATTACGAGGGGGCTACCTGCAGCCGAGGCTATAAATATGCACCCCCCTTCCCCCCGGCTACGCCTCCCTCCAGCATATATGCCGGTTCCGTCGATCAGTGCTGTCTGCGACGCTCAAACAGCTCGATCTTCGGCCGTGGCGAAAACGCGGGCAGAGGCTGTACACGATGCGCTCAAGTGGGGCGGTGCGCTTATAGGTCCGCGTCTCGGCCGGTGTCGGGTTATTAGTCTTTCGCGCGCATGAATTAGGCGGCCGCGCAGTCGTCGAACCTGTTATTAGACAAAGCGGACGATAATACGCCGAGCCGACTCCTACACGTGCGTGACTTGAGCGAGGGAAACCAGGAGCGGCCGCTCAGTCGATGTTTTTTTTTTATTATTTCTTTCAATTTCTAATTAATTATACGGGACACCGAACACTTCTCCCCCGTAACCAGTTCTGATGCGCTCTCCCAACCGATGCCCGGTCGTCTGTCGCTCCGTCGGTATTATATCGCCCTTAATGTCTCGAAACAGCATCGAAGGCGACACCCGGTAACGCCGGGACATTGACGCCCATTTCTAGGTTGTTTTGCATTGCTCTAGATACGGTTCCGTGCACGGTGATAAAGACGTTATGGGGCGCCCCTGGGGCGATTTTTTAAATTTTGTGGACGTCTTTCTTACAGAATGGTCGCGGGAAAGGATGGGTCAAACTTCTGAGAAGTCTGCAGGCGTTCCTGGAAATACAGTGCTGGCGTTGTCTAAGAAACGCGTCTGTTTATTTTTATCTCAATGATGATGGTAATAATAATAATAATAATAATAATAATAATAATAATAATAATAATAATAATAATAATAATAATAATAATAATAATAATAATAATAATAATAATAATAACAACAACAACCTCGTGCAAGAAGCTAGACTCTGCCATTTTAAAAACGAAAGAAATGCGGCAGAACCCAATCACCGATGGCTGTCGACAGCAATCACCTTTAGTCAAGATGTACCAACAAGACCGGATCGCCACTCTTTGCTAAGAGTTTATATAAATTAGGCGAGAGCAAGCGTAAGGTCATAAGACCACAGGTTGTCTATTGGTAATATCTAAACTTGTGCGTCTCCGAAAGAAGGGACAGCCTCAGTGCATTCTCTCCTTTCCTGCTTTCTTTTCGTACCTAATCCGGCTCCCTTTCGTAGGGCAAACCGGACGTGGGTTTCGTTCACCTCCCTGCCTTTCATTTCCTTATCTCTCTCAGAGCGCGTGTAATGCGAGCATGTGACTTTCTTATTGTATCCCGCACGTCGCTTAATTTGAGTGTCGTAAGCAGAGCAGAGAGACCCCAGGGTTTTGGGCGCCTGTTCCCCTTTTCCCCATTTCATCAAATTCCGAGGAAGCCACAGTTATGTAGAGTATGTTTTATGTCGCAGTGCAGTGAAAACTTCGAAGTGTGCTCAGTGAGTAGAAGACGCTTTCATGTGGCGCAGGGAGGTGTTTTTATGTTCGGATTTCTCAATTGTCTGACGGGAACTTACGCTCCAGATCAGATTATTGCGAAGCCCGTTAAAGGTGGCATGCTCTCGTATGCCGTGCTAGCAAGCGATGAATCAGTTAAACATTATGGCGACTTCGCTCGATATTTCTCGCGTTGTCTACAGGGTAAAGTCCGGCTTGCTTGCAGGGTCTGTGGCCTGAATCTCATGGCATCGTGGACAACAAAATGTATGACCCCGAGTTCAAGACGCTCTTCAGGGTCGGAAACATCGAGTCCTACAACTCGCGCTGGTGGGAAGCAGAACCTGTGAGTAGCGCACCTATGCATGTGGAACGGCCTGAAAGAGTCTCTGACGGTAACTGTTAAGCCAGATCAGTAAATCAGCAGCATCAGCGACCAGACGCTGATGCTGCTGATCATTATAATGATTTCTATTGGTAACCCCTTCGAAACGGAGTGGCGACAGTTACCTAGCCTGCTTGAGCTATTTTACCACATATTGCCGTCTAGCATTTTGCCTATCTTTCCTTAATCTTTTCTCTCTTCATTAAAACCTCTATCTCTATATCGTACAATTACCTATGCTGGTAATGACCCCGGCTCCATCAATCTCTTCTACAGCTTTTTTTCCACCAGTATTCGAAACGTCCCTTGCTCATTAACCGGTCAACTGTTGACCGGTTAATGATCTTTGCTGACAGCAGCGACTTGGTGAAACAGAAACAATAACGTAAAAGCTGAAGGTATATTACTATTATACGTACATGTTTGCTGCAGCACAACAGACGAATACGAAGACGACGACAGCACATTGCGCTACTTCCGACTGTGTCGTCGTCGTCTTTGTGTTCGTCTATGTGGCACTTATGCCAGCTAGTACAACTCACACAAACTGGCCCAACGTGTACTAAGGTAGATGACGACACCCCGTCGAAATATCCGAACGAGCTACCCGTGACGTCATGCACTGTGGGGACGTCGGAACCACGAGACCGGGATTCCTGCATTTGACATTGCTTCCGAGTTCACGGGCGAGCGCTACCGGGTATTGGAAGCCATGTTTATCTACGTGTGTCTAGTCTTCAGAGTGCCACTATGCGTACGTAGTACATATGTGCCGCATAAAGTCTTTCTTTCCCTCTTAATACAGATATAGCTGTTAAGGGCACCTCAGTGAATTTCTGTGGCATCTGCTACAGCTGTCATCGTGTTTATTACCATCATGTGCTTCCTTGGTGGAAGAAAGTCGCCAGAAAAGAAAGCTGTTTCTCCCCACCGAGGATCGATTTCTAGGAACGCAACGTGTGGACAGACTCGCCGTGTTTGGAGTTGTCGTCGTGCCGTCGTCCTATTTATGTCCACTTAAAAACGACGCACCGCTGTCTATAAAGCGACACGCCATGTCTGCGTGTATAGTGCTGGGCTAAAGTAAAGTGCGAATGCACCTTCGTCCAAAGATAGCTCTGTATCGCGACATAGCATGTTGGTCGAATCAATTGTCCCGCCTTCATCACCTCTCGGAAAACACGTTGGTTGGTTGTCGTCTTTTGTTGTAGTCGTTGTTGTTAATGACGCAAACCACAGTGCAGGTGCTATAAGTAAGTGGGCATGTGGTGTTTTCCTGTTTCGTGTCTTCATTTTCACTCCTCCTTTTGACGCAAGTCACTCAGCAGAAGATTAGGCACATGGCGCAGGCGTAAAGTGAGGCATTGTATTTCGTGTTTCCGATATTCGCTCAGGGTGTTCGTTCACGACTGTCTCGTGCGCCGCACACCGCAAAGAATGTCTCGCGAAGCATTGCTGTTCTTGCCTCTCGCACCTCACTCATCTCTCCTGGTGGGGCAGTAGGTTGGGGTGCCATTTTGCAGAATGAAAGATCCGGTTTCGATTCCGTTGGGAGCGTTTTCTTTTATTTACATGTGCCTTATATTGTTGGTATTACGATGGCAATCTGAGGCGCACTGTGGACTGCGAAGCATAGCATCTACATTCGTTGGGGCTTATCTTGTCCCATAACAATATTCGTCGTCCATCATGCGTGTATTTGCTTTCTTTAAAACCCTGAGCTCACAACTGTTTTGTCAAGGACGTTATCTCACGCTGATATAGATGCATGCCGTTCGTGACCTGAAAGTATACGTGCAAGTCGTTCCGATCTGCGCGCAGCGCTAAAAAAGGATAGATGGTTATTGTTTGGGGAAAAGATAAGCCCCAAATAGCGCAAACTTTTCTTAGAGTTTAAACGAATCTCAAAGAAAAGAATCCATACAGCAACACGCTAACAAGTTTCGTGAGTAAGTAACGTGGTTCGTGGTCAAACCAGAGATGGAAGCCGCGCATAATGCGTGGTCATCAATTGATCGTGTATTTTGGTTGATCAAAATAAAACGTGTCGGTAGATCTGGCATTTCTTAACGTCTTATACACGGTATGCCACGTAGTCACACATTTGATCTGTGTCATATACACTTCAATCACAAAGTGCCGTGCAGGAATTTATTGCGGTCCTAGACACAAATCCACGCAGAGCAGTAATTGCACAAATAATCGCGCATCTGGATCATGTACGCTTTCCAGAGCCTTGTTGAGTGAGTTCGCAAAATGTGACGCAGATATGGCTGACAGCGGAGAAACAAGGGAAGCGCGCCTCCACCTTCTTCTGGCCAGGCTCGGACGTGGACATCATGGGCGGGCGGCCCAGCGAATTTTTCCAATACAACGAGTGAGCCATATCATTCGTTCATTCATTCATTTTTGTCTGCCTGCCCGTATCTAACCCTTTTCCCGCCAACATGGGTCACTGGGACGGTCTAATGGGTAGAGCATCGGGCTGCTATGCCGAAAGAACCGGGTTCCAAACCTACCGTCGGACATGTTTTAATATACGATTAGCATTCTTTGAGAACTTCACCCAGTTTGCGGTGTGTGTGTTTGTCTGTATCCAACCTTTTTCACGCCAGCCTAGGTGCCGCTCTTCAATTAGCCTATTTCACAACCGTTTGCGAATGGGCCACTGGATATGTGCCTCTCTTCAATGACAAAAAAGAAAATCCTTCAATATGCATGTGGTGCTGGTGGAATGAAACCCGCGTTATACATATTCGGACATGCGCCACGGGCGGACTTGGCGGCGGCTGCTCTAGATGGCGCTGCGTGTCCAGAGGAAAGCACGAGAGGGGACACGGCTGCAAAATACATGACGCGTTTTGGCGATGGCAATAATGTGTGTCAGGTGACACGAGAAGTGAGGCCTACATGTGACTCGCGTTCTGTAATACTTGAAGCCTTCTGCATAAAACATTCAATTCTTTTCAGTTGCACGTACGTTTACGCTTGTTTACTTTTTATAATGACTAAGCAATCATAAATGCAACATGTATTACTGGATCACCAAGACTTGTCATGGAGACTTAAATTCCAAGAAAGCTGTAATTGTGTGGTCATGGCTATGACATAGGCGAGGCCACGTTTGAGACAAGTCGCACCTTTTATATATCTCTGCATTCAAATGGTGCCGCAGCACATTTAAGAATCTCGTCTACACGGCGGTACCAGATTTCCCTCGGAGTAGTATTTTAAGAAACTCGCGTGAAACCTTGTCTGGTTGAAGTTCTTACATTTTTAAAATGCAAATTACCTATTAATGTGGTGGTTATAAAAAGAAAGATGATGATATGTTTTGGTTCACGCAAGTAAGGAAGCAAAACTCGCACCTTGTACGTCATGACCTCTGAGAACGCAAACGCCTTTCTCGGTGGCCATACGAATACATCGAACAGTGCCAGCAGCCGCTAGCCACCTTCGAAATACGTATTTAGACCCTATACGGCGCTAGCGTCGATTGCTTTTAAATTTCCTTTGAACTTATATAGGCTTGCAGTTTCTGTTAACTAAATACTATTGACTTTCTGCGAAATTTGTGGAGGCAAATAAACCGAGGTTCATTAATCACGTTTGTCCGCAGGTATAATCTGTAGCCATAAGGACAAGTCCATATAGGAATGCAAAAAGGCCTACACGACGTCAATATATGACGTATACTGTAGACGGTCCATTACCCTTTTTTGGGTGGAATGACGTTCAGCGCCGTTTGGCGGACCCGCTGCTCGTTGGCTGCAGGATGATCCCGTGGCAGACGCGCGTGGAAGTGCTGCTCGCGTGGCTCGACCTTCCGGCCGATCGGCGTCCGTCGCTGCTGACGCTGTACGTGAACGAGCCGGACAGCGCGGGTCACACCCACGGCCCCCACTCGGCCGGCGTGGACGAGGCGCTCGAGCTGGTCGAGATCATGCTCGACAGGCTGGTGGCTGGCCTGCAAGGAGAGGCGCCTGCTCGGATGCGTCAACCTGCTCGTCGTCTCCGACCATGGCGAGTACAGATATAGCACCGCGCAGAGAAAGCCAGCGATGTTAACGGAGGAGTGACGCATACTTTTGAAGCTCTATAGATCTTCGTAGAAAATCTATCACACGCTTCTCACACATAAAATGATGACACTTCGCACGTGTAAAGGTTGGGAAACACTTGGGTTATGTATCTTGATTTGATACTAAAAAATGGGTCTCGAAATGCCGGACCTCATCGACAGTATCGTGACGTCATGACAAATAATAATTAGCTGACGTCGCATAGCAATACAGCTGGGTGTGACGACGTTGCCCGTAAAAAAAATAAACAAAAATGTTTTGGGTGTTCTTTCTGCAGCTTTTTTTTTTTTTTTTTGGAGGAGGAAGAAGTCTAAGGTTGGGGGGGGGGGGGGGGGGGGTCGGGACTGCACTGAATTGTCGCAGCCGTAGTGATTATGCACTAACGGAAGGAGCCAATGTATCATGACGTCATGACGTATCTATGTAGTACCGGAACTGATGTCATAGAAACAAGTACTCTATCAAATTATTTAGGGCGCTCTGACACTTGGCAGGACATTTGTCTAGGTTTTATAGGGTTTAAATTTTGTCATGACAAGTTCAAAATGTCATGTCAGTACTCCTTTAAGCAAACACGCATATGGTTTGCTATATTCTAATACGCAGTATGAATGGACCAAGGTTGTAAGAAGAGAGAATTAATTTTTGATTGATTAGCGGGATTTAACGTCCGAAAGTGGCAGATAGAGAGAAGCTTCTTATTAGGACGAAAAAAATAAAGAGAATATACACAAGCAACGCGACCATCAGACGACAATGATGTTGGGGGCAGTGGACACAAAGCCTCGGACATGGGCTTGAAAGCGTCCACTGACCATTTGACAGACAGCAGTGGTGGCTGTCTGCCAGTTGTGTAACCGCTGAAGGCAGCTAATATAGCTCTATTGGGGTGACACCTTCTACTTTGTTGTAGCGCAGGCAGAACGACAAGGACCATAGAGAGGCACTTTAGACAAAACAGACAGCGCTGTGTGTCTGTCTAATGTGCTTTTCTGTATATCCATGTCGTTCTACCTGCGCTACAACAAAGTAGATGTAACCACTGTATTACTTCCGTTGTTTTGTGCGCCAGCAACGCAGGTGACCAGAATCTATATTTGTTTGAACAGACGGTCTTGAGATGGATTGGCCATTAATTAATGCTTCTTCATGGCGTATAAATTATTTGCGCTTTAGAACCACAGCCGTCTAATGTAGAGAAAAACGGAAACATATATTTAATCAGTCTTCACTGAGCCTGTCAAGACATCATTCAAAGAGTGGGAGGAGTGGGTTTGAAAGGCTCTCAAACCTGGGAATGATTTAAGGAATTTATTTATTGTCGTTCAGTACACAGAAAACTGGCATTTCAGTTGTTGTCCTGGAGCCAAAAGGGGCCGGATTAGGTGTTAAAGAAAAAAAATTAATTATGGGGTTTTACGTGCCAAAACCACGATCTGATTATGAGGCACGCCGTAGTGGGGGACTCCGGAAATTTGGACCACCTGGGGTTCTTTAACGTGCACCTAAATCTAAGTACACGGGTGTTTTCGCATATCGCCTCCATCGAAATGCGGCCGCCGAGGCCGGGATTTCATCCCGCGACCTCGTGCTCAGCAGCCCAACACCATAGCCACTGAGCAACCATGGCGGGTGGTGTTAAAGACGTTTATTATTCCTCTATCTTTTTTTTTCTCTCTGAGTAATAATAAATTAATGACTATTTCGCTGCGTAAGCACTGTAGTGCTCACGCAGCTAAATAGTCATAGACAATAGTCATAGTTAAAGCTGCCATGGCCGCTTTAACGCTTCCGTCGACTGAAGAGTGACAGTATTGCCAAGGATTCAACGAAAGTTAGTCTGGTCAAGGTTTGCGGTAATTAAGGATTGAAATTGCGGTTCGTGACCTCACTGCCGTGACTGGAACTGTAATCTCGGTGACTGCTTGTAGACGTGATGTGCAGCTCCGTATGTGCGCACGGTATACGTGTTCTCCGTTTTCCTTCCCTCTCTCCCCGCCACTTTACTCTCTTCTCACACCGCAGGGTAGCAAACCGGACGTGCCCGTCTGGTTGACATTCTCTCCCCCTCTGTGTCATTTGGCCTTGCTACAGCGCCTGTGCAAATGACTGCCCTCTAGAGAAAAGTTTACCTCCGTAACAGCTAGCGGTGCATTCACTCTGTGTAGGAATGGCGAGCACCAGCTGCGACCAGGTCATAGCCCTGGAACACTTCATCGACCCGGGCTCGGTGTACTCGCTGGTGGGTCCGACAGCCCGGCTGCGGCCCAAGCAGCCCGAAGACGTTGCACCGCTCGTGGAAGCGTTGCGTTGCCGCGACAGCCACTTGCTGGCCTATGCCAAGGAGAGGCTGCCCAAGCGGTACCACTACTCGGACCACCGGCGCATAGAGCCCATCGTGCTCGACATGGACTCCGGCTATCTCGTGCTCAAGTAAGGCCCGCGGGATGGGTGGGTAGTAGCGCTTACGGGACGGGTGGGTAGTAGGACGGGTGGGTAGTACGGCACTGTGCCAAAAGCATTCTTTCTCCTTGGCCAAAACTTATTGACTGGCCGAGCCGTCGGGCGCAGAAATGAAGAAAGGTATGGTGATACCTTTTCCATCAACGCTATTTTCACGTTGCATAGTTTCGGAGTCCATTGGTAGCATTTTCGTCGCTCCAGGGAGGCGTTGCGCTGGAGGCTACGACGATCAAGAATGTAAGCAAGCTCGGAAGTTATCGATAGAGAATACAGCATCCGAGGTCGCATTTCCGATCGATTGGTTCACAACTGGGGCTGTAGTCTCGATCGATCAACTCGGGCATACTTTCCTCAAAAGCGTGACGTAACGTAAAGCGCAATGCAGCCAAGAACTGTGCGACGTGAAAATGGTGCAGGTGAGAGATGCGTCATTTGTTACGCCACGTCCGCTTCCACTGGATTAGCCAATCGACAGTGCGCACAGAAATTTGTATCTTTAGAACTGACAGATTGATAATACGGCCCTTGAATCGGGGCAGGATCGAAGGCCATCGATAAGCCACCTTGCGCCATATGTCATTGTTCTAGTTATGGGACCTTGTATTTTTATTCTCTCCCGCGCTCTTTTTTTCCTTCCGCTCGCGGGCAGCGAGGTGCGTCCCTGCTGATTATTGTTGCGACTGCTTTTCCTGGTCACCGCAAAATCCAAGAAACATCCCGGGTCGCTAACAGCCCACCTCTACCTGTGTTCGGCAATAACAATGGCTTGCAGTAAATGCTGTTTTGGCCGGAGTGCTCATTCTTTACGTGTTCTCGTGTTGTCCCTTTGCCACTGTGACGCTGCATGAAGCCTGGCCGTATTAGAGTAAGTGAATTAGTTCTTGCGGCCTATGCCTCAGACGAGCATTGGACGCTCGTTCAGATGACGGATTACGTCTATTCTTGCTTGCCGCTGTCATCAGTTGCATGCGGCTACGTCATCACCGCGTTCTTACGTGACAATGTAACTGGTACGCCGTGCCAATAATGCATTAAGAATTACAACGCCGCATTTACAAATAGGCAGATCCGTCTAGATGGTGGCCGGCATTTCCTAGGCTTCTTACCCCGGTGCAACCATTCCCCACAGCCTGTAAAGACGTCCGACACTTATTCCGCAGTGTTCTGAGCTCTGTACGCCTCGTGCAGCCGCGAAGCGGACAAGAACCCAGCGCTGTGCAACGGCGGCTCCCACGGTTACGACAACATGGCGCCCGGTATGCAGTCATTGTTCGTGGCGCACGGTCCGGCCTTCTTGCAGAACGTCACCGCCAGGCCGTTCAGGAACATCGAGCTCTACGAACTGATGGCAGGTGAGTGCACAAGATTTCACTCCTTGCACTTGGTGCTTTATGAACCGTCGGCAACAAAAGGCAAGCCCCCGATTATCTCATTTATTTACTGATGAGGGTTTGACAGGCAACGCAACGACATCGCAGCTGAATGTTCGGGAACCTTAAACCTTAAACGGGCACTTAGAAAGAGCGTTCTTGCATATCGCCACCATGGGAATGCGGTTGGGAATCGAACCTTTGACTTCGTGCTCAGCTTAAGAACGTCACTCACTGATACACTGAGCTGGGAGTAAAACACGGGAAGCGTAGTTTTCAACCCCAATTAAACAATCCGATAGTAAGACTCAGATTAAAAAAAAAAAGTGGTCGCCATCCCGCCCTGCGAACGTGAATGTCCAGCGAAGCTGTATCAAACACCACACATGGTCGAGCATTGTATTCACGCTGTTCTTCTAGTGTCTTTAATTTCCGTAGTCTACCCATGGCAGTCTTAGAATGAACTGAATGAGGTGCTAGACGGTCTCCCTTTTATATATGAAAGCGTGGTGACGTCACTAAGTATATATATATATATATATATATATGCTGTACGCCTGATTGCAAAGATAGATATACCGTTTGCCTTCAGTTGTTAACCTGGCGTTTTGTGTTTACGCCACGAAATTTTCCGACCAACGTATACAGCTTCGCTGTGATAAAAATATACACCTGTTGTGCAGCCAGTGTATCGCTCTGGCGTTTCACCACGTTCTTGCAGCAAGCATAAAGTACGACGTTGCCGGTTCAATTCCCATTTGAAGAAGATTCATTACAGTGGGCGCGTCCATATACTGAGATTTTAATGCTAAATGAAGAACTCCAAGAGAATAAAATTAACCTAAACAGCCACATAATACTGCCTCCCTTAAAGCTCAGCTGCAGCTTTGGGACGTGCTCGATTGTGCGTATAATTGTTATCGCAATAGAAATGTAACAGTAATCCTTAAACTTAATTAAATGTATATCGTAAGGTACGTCTATGCCAAGGTGTAATAAAATACACTCTAAAGGGTGTTTTAGCAGAGTATAATGTGGGGCATACTTTTAACGAACGATTTGTGGCACAAAGTAAGTGACAGGAAACACAAGAGGGACAGGATAGGACGCCAGCGTCCAGGATGGGAGGCCAGCGGACCTATGCTGCCACTTACTTTGCTCCACAAATCTTTCGTTAATTCTAAAGAGTGTAAAAGATGGGCGGAACAACCTCCCGCTTAGGGGACGTGATACGCTGCGAGACGCATTGCTTGTTACATGGATGCACGCAGAGCTGCTGCGCATTCAACCCGAGCCTAACAACGGCACCCACGGCGTGCTGCACTACCTGCTGCGCAAACCCATGCCCCTTAAGGCGGAGCCGCCGCTGAGGACGCCCGGCATCTGCGACATCGACGGCAGCAACGAAGGGAACAAGGACGACGGATGCATGTGCAGAGACGTGGGTGCCTGCTATTACAGTATATAGAGCTTTTAAGTGCTAAGCACTTCCCGGGCTGTCGTTGGCGTCCGTCGCGTGTGATCTGTAATGCTCAAAACAGGGTCAAAACAAGTGAAGAAGTGATCAAAACCGGTTCAAAATAAACTAATATGGTTCAGAATAATTTAAAGACAGGAATAATCAATCATTAAGCGCATTAATTAACCGAAATTCGTTAAAATCGCTTCTAACCATCATCAGCAAATACTTTGGCTCCATGTGCGTGGTGGTTTCCCAGCAGTTGTGCCGTAGCACAGGTGTCAAAATGGATGATGGATTGCTAAACACAAGATAAAGACAGGGTAAAACAAGATAAACACAAGGAAAACACAAGGGAAACACCGGCGAATCACTGCGCCGCACTATCCCAGGTTTCACGTTAGTGTAGCTGCATTAGCGCAGGATTTGAACTACACACAAGCGCAGGATGCACAATTTAATTTATCGAAATGAGGTTGTTAGCTCGTACCCTGGGAATGTTCCCTCCAACAAACACCGCGCAAAAAAGCATGAGGTTTACTGCGCCTGATATTTCGCCGGCTATCACGTCAATAATACGCGTTACGGGTGAAACTATTTGTAGCTGTTTATATATGTCGCGTCGCCCGTATTCTTTTGTCTTTGCAACGTAGCAGCTTGGATACACGCATGATATCAACCGTGCGCTACAAAGCTATTTCCTGGGCATCAATTGAATCTGGGTCGACGGCGCGAAAGACGTGACTTCCAAAATATCTGTCACGGCGCGTTGCTCTGCACCGGTGAGCTCGGAGGCCCAAGCCTGAGTACCGCCGCGCTCGCTAGATGTCACCGTGGTGTGATCGTCGCTAAAGTCTCTGGATCGACGCTATAGAGTTACTGTATAGGCTCCCTTGCGCTCAAGCGCTCAAGAGCGTGAGATGCGCTCAAGGGGCACCTCACTGTCTACGCCTCGATTTTAGCGACGATTTAAGTGGTGATGATGATGATGATGGCGCGAGGGCCAGGGATGGCCAGTGAGCGCCAAGAAATTGTATGATGTAGTCTGTGCTATGCTATGGTCAATGTCAAAGGGTATATATGACACAGCTATATAGTGGCCTAACACGTTCGGTGTAGAGTGCGTTTTTTATATATGGAATAAAAATATGACAATGATACATAGGGTGTACAGTGATATGTTCGACGAAAATAAAATACATGCTATGAAGGGGCAATCTTAGTGATTAACTTAAGACGTTGAGAGTCTCGGTAAAAAGCTAAAGTACAATAAAGAATATGCTAGAACAGGCTATTTCGTGTCTGGAATGTGCAGCGTGCTAATAGTTTGTGCAGATCCGAGAAATTTTCGGATAGCGTGGTATCAGACACATGCCTATGCTCATGTGAAACTTCGGGTCCCTCTCTATATAGCTTATTACTTTGCCGACTAAACAATGTGGTTACGCTTTAGATGCGCTATTAAAGTTCCCTTCTACGTTTCCATTCCCTCCTTTCGGTGTCAGCTGCCAGCCTACCCTTATCTATTTTCTCTGTCGATTCTGTATATACTATTTTCATGGTACTGCGAGCTATAGGACAACGATGACGCTGGTCATTGTGAGGGTAGACTATCGCCATCTTGAATATTTTTCTATACTCTGTGAATAACTTGTAAATGTACCTCTACCCGTAAAAATATGCGTTCTAATAATAATAATAATAATAATAATAATAATAATAATAATAATAATAATAATAATAATAATAATAATAATAATAATAATAATAATAATAATAATAATAATAATAATAATAATAATAATAATAATAATAATAGTTTGCTTTTAAAGTGTTTAAATATGCATTTTACGAGCACCAGATTTCTTGTGCATGTTATACGGGAAAACTGCGACGCTAATATTTCAGCTGTCACTTTCTCCTTGCCGCTTTGTTAGTCACCCGATAAATTTAGCGGACATTTTTATAGCGATACCGGAAGTCTCCGCACATGCGCCATGGAAGTAGAGTTGCTTCATCATGAAATTACGGCCGTGTGTCTGCGCTCGTCGACATCCCCCCCCCCCCCCCCCTAAAGAAAAGAAAGAAAAAGAACGAACGAAAGAAAGAAGGAAAGAAAAAGAAAGAAAAAGAAGGAAAGTTGTCCTGTACCGAGTCTGTGCATGGTAACAATTCTGGAATATCGTTTTGCCAGTTTCCAAGTAATTCTTAACTGCGCGCACCTAGCCGGGTTCATAGCTTGTAATATCTGAACGAGTCTGCACAAGTCGAAGGTAGTTGCAAAAGAGATGGACGCACGCCCCTGTGTCTGGACCAGCTTCACATGCAAGAGCTCAGTAAATTCTAATCGCGCAGCCCATAAGGAGCTGCAGCTACGGGAACGAGCTGTCAGATTACTGCTCCAAGGTTAAATTTACGCCCTATTTTATTATCCTGTCTCGCCTGCTTATATGTGTTAGGTCGACGATTGGGACAGCCGCCACGGCGAAATGGCAGATTGTATTTTAGATAAGTTCGTATACGAGCATTGCTGGTAAACATAAAAAAACTGGCGAACTTGAACGACAGGAAAGACACCTACTAGTTTAAGGCTGACCGAACCTGTATGAAACTCTAACTGTACCGCCAACATTGTACTGTGCTTGCGAACATTTATCGCAGTAAAAATATGATCTGGCTTGTGTTACACACAGATGTCTAAATTTTTTTTAGTCTACACCGAAAATGAAGGAAACTTACCAGAGCGCAGACAGCAGTATCTGAACTGACCTGGGGTGGCATTCTGTAAGCGTCCATCTAGCGGACCGCCCACTTCGGCTGTTTCAGATTGGCTCTAGCAGCGCGAGCGAGAAGGAGACTGGCTGGCTCCTTCTCGCTCGTCCTGCGGGAGCCAATCGCGACAGCCGAAGTCCACTAGGTGGACTCTTACAGAATACCCCTCCTGGACCCATCTTGATGAAGTGAGAATTTCATGATATCTAACAAAAGTACCTCGCCATGATAATTGCACCTTGAGTTCGGCCAGTTTCATATCGAGCGCTTTCTAACACGCCATTCAACATCTTGTATACAATCACATGTTATGCAATGGTTCTCACCAATCGGCTAAACTAATATCCTTTATAGTAGCCACAAATAAGCACCCGGAATTGCGCTGCAGCCCTATGCGCAAAGGCACCCCGCAGGGTGAGTTCTCTGATAGATGGATGCTATGAGCGTCCCCTTTGAAACAGGGTGGTGGGTTGCGCCACCAAGCTCTTGTTCTTATTTTGCCTAATGTCCTATCGATCCTTATATATATAAAGAACACACAAAAAGTTTTCTGCCTCATAGCTTCTGAGCCACTATCGGGAACTTTATTTTTGTACACCTCCGTTGTTTGTGGTCTCCCTACTTCTCAGCCACCAAACCTCGAATCGTCATTTACTAAGCGGACATATGTTTATATACTTTCAACCCCTGCTATTCCTGAGCCCAACGGATTCAAGGAGTCCAGATGATCCTAAACCGACTGCTGGACAGATATCTTCACATTCAACTAAAACATGTTCCATCGTTTCCATAGCTCTAGCGCAGCAAGCACACATGCTTCTTCTTTCTTGGTGTACCTCGCTTTATAACTACGTGTTCTAAGGCATGCTGATCTGGATTCAAAAAGTAAGGAGCTTCCCTTTGAGTTATCATAAATTGTTTCCTTCCTGATTTCGTTTTTACCTCTTAGATAGTTACTCATAGCAGGTTTCTTTTCCACTGCCGCCATCCAGGAGATTGTCTCAGCCTCTCTGACTTTGCGTTTGACATTCCTTTGTTCCCATGTTGCTTACTACACCGGTCGCATACTTGCTGCTAAGCTTCCTAGTTCTTTTACTCCACTGTGAGTCAATGTTTTTCCTGTACATATAACTGAACACTCTCGCAACCCATTTACTTTCTTTCATATTCCTCAGTCGTTCGTCGAAATCAATTTTATTCTGAGCTTCCTTCACTTCAAAACTTTCCGAGCCCATATCACCTTGTGCAGCTTCTTTTGTAGTCTTCCCCTGAGCGCCAAATTCGAGGCGTCCCACTGGCCTTTGGTTGCCATCGAGTATTGTTTGTACCCCTGACTTCAAGCAAAAAACCGCATTTCCAACTGTAAGTCCTGGAACCACTCCACCTTTCCATATACCCCGAAGCATCTCGTACCTATTGTATCTCCTTACAGCGCTCTGTGTTTCATGATGGCCGCGTTTCTCTTCCTCTTTGTTATTATAGTTTTTTCCTGTGTTTCTATGTATCGATTGCCTTCGTTTATCCATACACCAAGGTATTTGTATTCTTTTACCCGAGGTACAGAGGTGAGCAGCCTTGCCTAGAACGTGGTAACGGCGGCATCCGGGAGCCAGCCAGCGACGTCTAACGGTAGTTGCTGGGCCCAAACGTGTCCAGCACCTACCGTTAGACGTCGCTGGCTGGCTCTGGAGAGCCCCGGAATGCCGCCGTTCCCGCGTTCTAGACAAGGCTGCTCACCTCTGTACTTCCGTCTGCTCACTGTTTTCATTGAATACCATAAAACCTCCGGATTAATTTTTTGAGGTTTTATGGTATTCAATGAAAACAGTGAACATACGGTGTCAACGGCGTGCCTCATAATCAGATGGTGGTTTTGGCACGTAAAACTCTACAATTTAATTTTAATACCATAAAACCTGATTTTCCAACGCTAAATTTCAATCCTAAATTCTCATCTTCCCGTCCACAGATATTATCCAGACATTGCATATCACTTTGCCTGTTTGCAAGCAACACAATGTTGTCCGCATAAAACAAACCTGGAAGCTGCTGCTCTACTATCGTGCCCGCCTGTTTGTACGTGATATTAAACCCGATATTGATTCATTCTAGTGCCCTTTCAATCCTTACCATATGTACATCAGTAAAGAGCAGCGGGGATAAAGGGCACCCCTGTCTCAGTCTCTTGGTGATATCAACTTTCTCCTCGCTCCTCATCATTTCCCGTTCAACGCAAACGATATTTTCTAGGTAAGTCTCCCTCGAAAGCTGTATACAGTCATTGCCTAAGCCTTCACCTTCCAGAATATGCCACCAAATGTTGCGGTCCACGCTGTCATACGCTCCGGTAATGTCTAAAAAAAGTGTATGGTCTCGAGTGTACGGTCACAGCGCCACGGCGTCGGATGCGGTGAAATAGAGAAAACTGGTCGAGTGAACAGGCCGTATGCTGCGTTGCTGCTGCGTTCGAGCACTGCCGTGGATTGGCTTGGGTTAAGCGTTGTTACCTCTGGGCACCTACAGGAGAAAACAGCCAGACGCAGCTAATATTAACACAGCTGCCAGAGCACGAGCCCGAGCCTTCTTCGATGGTATTAATAAGTGCACTAGCCACACTAACGCCGTGATCCCGTCTCTGTCTTCCTGCTTGGACGTTACAGAATCGTTTTTTTTTTTCTGGCGCGAACGTACAAAAAAAAAAAAATGTTGTTAAAGTGCATCTAAATATAAACAACACACTTTTGCGCGCAGGATTTTTGTGTATGGACTAATACGAAAACCACATTTGTACTCATTTCCGGCGCATATACGGCGGCATGCATCCGGCGTCGGCGCGTCAAACTTGAAATTAGCCATGGTTTCACTGCGGCACCGGCGCCGGGTATAACGCCATGCACTGACCGTATATTATATACGCCGGAAATGCGTCCCATGCGGTTGTCGTTTAGATGACATAGTGCAGAAAAGCCGTATCAGATTTTAATTCCCTTATTGCTTACTTAAAGATAGCGAATATTTATGTCTTCCCTCTTCATGTACCGGATAGTATACAGGAGAAAACCTAGGCGGAAAGCTTCTGTATAATTCAATAAATTGTGCTTAATCCTCGAAGCATGCAGCCAGGGAGGTTGTTGACTTAGCGGCGTCCAGATTTAAAGCCGTGTGGTTTCGCGCACTGTAATTCCATAGCAAAGTAGGTTGTAATTATAGGCGCTTTACTTCTAACCGTCGCGCTCACCGTGATTATCTGCTTGCGGTAATTAAGCCGTAATAAGCACTTGCGATAGTGTCGGTATGATGATAAATGTGCAAGCGCGACGCCCGATGCGCCGTTTCGGGCTTCGCTTGGCGCTAGTCCGCGGTGCAGGGAAATTTTCGAGCCTCTGGGCACTGATAGTTTTTTGGCGAACATAGCAGCGCGCGAAACGGTTAGGAGCGCGTGGCACTTGTGCATGCGTCGAAACCTCCTTAAGAAACGAAAGTCCGGACGCTGTTTTTGAGCAAGAGTGAGGTGCTGCAAGTATATAGAGTAATTGCCAACTCTCTATATAGAGAACAATGTCTAAACCGCCGTGGTGGCTATAAGTTAGCGTAAGGCGTTGCGCTGCTGAGCACGAGGTCGCGGGATCGAATGCCGGCCGCGGCGGCCGCATTTCGATGGAGGCGAAATGCAAAAACGCCCTTGTGTTTGCGCTGTAGTGCACGTTAAAGAATCCCAAGTGGTCAAAATTAATCCAGAGCCCTCCACTACGGCTTGCCTCATAATCAGAACTGGTTTTGGCACGTAAAACCCCAGAAAGAAGAAGAGAACAAAGTCTGGACGAGAGGGGGGACAGAGGGCTGGTGACGACTGACCATGGCAGTGCCAGGATGCGCCAGTCTGCACGTGCAACAAAGTCGCACACAATTTTTATTGCTATAGCAATTATATGGACACTCCATGCGGATTTCTGCCATCGGAATCGTCGTCGCCGTCGCCGTGAGGTTCAGATAAAGTCCAAGGGCGATAACATCGTCGCCGCGCGCCGTATATACTGTATGTGCGAGTGAAAGCGCGCGAGGGACGCTCGGTTTCACGGAGAGCGAACGCACGGCGGAGAGCAAACAGGACGTCTTCCGACTGTCGTGCTGAAAGGCCGGGGGGGGGGGGATGGAGGAAGGGGGGGAGGCGACGTTTAGCAGCGGCACCAAATGCGTATCTTGCGACCGGGCGCAAGGGGAACTGGCGACTCCCACGCGAAACGAGGAAAGCAGGAAGGCAGCGCGGGAGGGAGTGGGTGCGGCTTCCACTCGGCCACCAACTGCGTACTTGTACTTTGCGCGCCTGCGGGCTGTCGCGCGCACCGTATCTTGAAAGCGATCTTCACACGGCTCTTACCTTTGTATGCGCTGTGCATTCGGCCGCTCAGTTTCCGTTGAAGCGATAGACCGCACGAACCTTCGCTCGCTGCTGCTGCCGCGCTTGCTAACGCCAGCGTTTTGACAGTGGTTGTGCTGCGGTCATCGAGTGTGATCTATTCATGTTTGCTTGGGCGCGCTGACACCATGCTTTTTAATTCAGTTAGTGAGCGAATGTGTCCAAGTTTATGCAGCCGATAAAACTACTATCCTTACTCCGTATAGCTCTCTACTAATTTGCTATCGCAATTGATGCTTCGCCTTTCGGGCGAAACTGCGACTTTTTAGTACTACCATACAGCGATTTAAAAGCTGAATTGTTATGTGGTTAACACGGCTACCAATACAGATAAGGCTGTGAGCAGTTAGGGCGTACAACAAAACTAGAACCACGAGAAAAACTTAATTACCTTTACATTTTTTTTCAATGCAACAGACGACAAAGAAGAAGAATGTGCAACAGAGCTGTCGGACATTATAAAAAGGAAATCTGGTTTATTTGTGATTATTCAATAGAAAATAAGAAAGTCAGAACACTTGACCGTCTCGACTGAGTCAAGTCGGGACTCGGGACGTTTACTCTTAAGTCGGGACTGTCCCACTGAATTCGAGATGGTTGGGAATCCTAGCTGCAGGTGTGAAGGCACTAGAATACGGTGCCACCTTCTAGAGTGTCTAAGGGACTTTAAGTATTGCGATACTGTCAACTTTGTCCTGAAATCTTCTAATGCTTTTTTCATGTGAGAGACGGAGAATACTGTTAAGATAGGCTATCCAACTTATAGTTTTGTTCCGCAGTTCGCATTTAGGAAACTAAGGGGTCAAACGCCGAGTGTATATCACTGCTCGTTTTGAGGATCTGGAAACTGATGATTTGTGTTAGGGGTGGGCAAGCCTGCATTGCTGCCTGAATTCAATTCCACGGTTGTAGATATGCCGTAAATGAACTTAAAGTTATGTAGAACGACTTTTTTTTTTAGAATAGCTAAATGCGTACATTACGAATTGTCATGCAATTAAGCAAAACGTGCTTCTTCGTTTAATAGTCGATCGTAAAAGGGCGGAGTTGTGCTATCAGAGGCATCTAATGCTTATAAAAAAATGTTCGATAAAGAGAAGAACACGCTAAGCAACATTGGTCTCGGTCAGTAACCCAGGGCTGCACCCCTTCAAGCACGCCATGCATCGACAAACCGAGGCAAGGCGAACACCAATGGCCGCACGCACGATGGCGCAGTTGTGTCAAGGCGCACGTGTAGCCAGGTGCTCCGCTCCCGTTCTTCGAATTTTGTTCGCACTATACACGGGTGTTCCTTCACCTTACTACGCCAACCACGAAAGCACAGACGTGTTGTGACCGATCAACATATTGAACCAGGCAACTTGGCAAATAATCAGAGCATAACGAGCATATGGGCAGGAAACGTATGTGGCGTCGCCTGCGCATTTCTGTACATGCAGCGTATATTGTCGGCAGCGCTGTCTCGCTCTGAGCGTTCGTCGATACTCCGTCAAGTGCATGATGGGCAGATGCTGCTATGCGTGCACGTGCGGCACCTGGCACGCCGAAATAGCGTTGACTACAACTCGCGGAGTTTCTCGGAGAACACGCTGCAGATGCCGAAGCTAACATCCCGGAGACTATAGGAGATTCGCTATTAGCACTATCATCTCGCAATCATCTTGCAGTCATCCTGCAGGTGAGCTTTGCTCTCTGTAAGAGCAAAGCACACCTGCAAGATGACCATGATGGTGCGTTGAAAGCGTCGCGCGCTTCAATTTCGCTTCTTGAGCGATTACGCAAAACCTGCTTCCAGTTCGCTTGTTATAGTCTTTGGAGTACATGTGTGTGTTCTTTCCTTGCATGTGTGCCGTTATTGTTTGCCTGGAGTTATTGTATACAAATGCGGTAACTCTATGTTCGCCATGATTAGCGCGCCATCTAGATATAAGCTAGAAGTTTCTCCAGTCATAACTTAACGCGCATAACTTAACTTGAGTTATAACTTAACGTTATAACTTAACTGCCTCCGCAGACCGTGCGCCTTTCGACAGCACCGGATGCCTTGGCGCGACACACGCCCTGGGGACGGCCTTCCCAGGAAGACACCGAGGCCGTTTCGGAACTGTCACCCTGCGTGCTTGCCAACAGGGACTACGTGACGGCCTTCGACAAGGCGCTCAGGCTGCCGCTCTGGACAGCCTTCACGCTCGATGGAAAGGTACACAACCCCGTGTCGAGACTCTTAAACGAGAGGGCAGAGGGGCTGGTGCGGCAGTGTGCCGTGCGGCCAATCCATTAATTTTGGGACGGCCGCGATGTACATAGAGCCGCACTCCGCTTCGGATCTTCTTGAAAGCTGCAGGTCTTAATGCTTACAATACTTAATGCGCTACAAGACTCCCTGAAGCTTCTATGTGCATTTGCCGTTATTTGTTCGTGTATTGACGGCGCATATGTGCGTTTCATATCATCTCGCGTCCGAAATACAGTGTAGCATGAAGGAGACTTCAGCCAAGCCGTCAACCAGGCTGCGGTACCGGCTTCTCAATAAAGTCAGCATCTCTTCCTCCCCTGTCCGGATCGATAATCCTGGAGGCCGGGGCTACCGCAATATTTCGAGTCATTCATTGGCCATTACTGGGAGATGCCCACCGCCTATTGTACGCATATTATCAATTTTGTGGACTATACGCCAAATGTTCGGCCACCTCTTGCGGCGTCTTGCAGACCTCATGATTTGCTGGTACATCGCTATAAGTTAGTCATATACATTACGGAGCACTTAATATTGACTGTACGTGGTGTTTTGTCTTGTTTAATTGTTGATGTACCAAGGGATGATCGATGTTGGTTTGGAGGTTTAACGACCAAAAAGAAAGAAATATAGGACAAAAAGTAGCAAGATGAACCAGAACTAAGTCTCATTGGCTACCCTAGACTAGGGAAGAGAGCAAATGCAGAAAATAATAAGGAGGAGTACAGAGGATCACTTGAGGTACGCTTTAGATGCAGATGAACTGTAATGTTCATCACTGCCTCACAGACAGTCGGTCCGGTTGACTTCTAAAACCACAGCAGCGCTTTCGTGGCTTTCTGCAGCTGAGGTATGCCAGGTAACACAAGGGCATGGTATAGACGCTATAGCAGATGGCGGTGGTTTAATTTTGACCAGCTAAGGTTCTTAAACGGGCACACGAAAGTTCACGCGCTTTGTACATTCCGCCTCCCATCAGAATCCGCCATCACGATCACCGATCGAATCCGCGACCTTGTGCTGGCGGAATTTCATAGCCTCTCGGTCACCGCGGTGGACTGTGTGCCTCGTGAAAGCGCACATTTGGGATGTTCGCGTTATTAGACCTGCACGGCACCACTAAACAGGCGGCAATAATTGTTCGCTCCTGAACCACGTGGCCTGAGTACGTAGCACGCCTCACGCTCGGATCAACATTGTAGGGAGCAAATTAGGGTGTATACGATTTGGCGATATGCCCAGACTTCGTTACTGGCGTCGCTTGCATTCCACCGAGTGTGGGTCACGCATAGGATATGACATCGCTGCAGCACGAGCACGCCGTCGCCAACGCCTGCTGGGAGCGTGACGCGCGGCTTAAGGGTGCCGACCTCAGCTGCCACGATTACGAGGCCCTGGCCATGAGGTCCTTAACCAAGGAGCCACTCTTCCCGCCAGGTACGTAACATTTATGCTTCTACCGTATAATTGCCAGCGCCAAATGTCTAAATGGGAGGTCCGCAGTCCGGTTTATCAATCAATAAATCAATAAATCAGTCAAATGCGACAACTTTCTGTTTCAAACCACCAGAGTGCAGTTAAGACCTTACATGCACCGGGGTGTATTACGTATATACGAATGTACCGATGTGCCTCTCTTCGGCATAATGAAACTTCAGAGGACACGTGACCCACTTTCGCACTTTTTGGCGTACTGCAAAGACTGCCACGGTTAACTACGCACGTCCTCCAACGCCTTCAAAGAAGTTGTTCCTGTTTTCTAAACGTGTACGATCTGGTGTTCCTTCGGCGCACTTGGAGAGGCGGTCAGCGCCGCTTTCGTAATTCTTCCCGTCCTGTTTGAGGGAGTGAATGTTTGCTCCATATTTTCCAGAGTTGTTGGTGCACGTTTACTCTACTTGTGCCCAATCAAAGGGAACGTAGTCCATATAGGGAGTTCGCTGAGGCGGTGAGGCTACGATAACTCTCGATATTGGGAGTAAAAACGGGAGGCAAGCAGTTGGTCCTGCCAAAGCACCTCCATCCCACCGTTTCTTTAGGTCTCACTAGGTTCTTTAGGTCCCGCTGTAAGGGCCGACTTACGCTCATTCCGCACGGTCTTCCGCACGCGTACGGAAAGCGTGCGGAATACCGAGCGGATTGAGCTTAAGCCGGCCCTAAGGGAGCTGCTACTCCCTGCATGTTTAGTGTGCATTCTTGTGAAAATAAACTTCGACAGTCTGCGGGTTTTAGACCGCTGAGCCTTTCCACGTACCAATTCTGACATGCTGTTGGCTTTTCATCGAATTTCGGTTTACTTCAACACCTTTCAGTTAGAGAAACCACATGCGGTTTCTGTACAGTTCCGTACGCCTTCTTACACATTTGTCCTTGGGGAGGAAGACAAACCTTTAGCATATATATATATATATATATATATATATATATATATATATATATATATATGTATATATATGAGTAGAGTAGCTAGCTGGTCGCGCCGGTACATCTGCATTATTACTTACAGAGCGAACAGATCAAACACGGACAAAGAAGAGAGACGTATCACTGTCCGTGTTTGATTTATTCGTGCTGCAAGTAATAATAAAGCCGATTATAGGCTATAAATAGACAATATACGTACTCCACGGAAAAGAAACACCTCCGTAGGCTTTCTGTAAGGTTTCTAAATAATAAACTTCTGCGCTGTACGTATATGATGCGCATTTCTTGCAGAGCTGGCCTCGTCCCGCGCCGAGCAGTCGGCGGTGTGGCTGCACTCGAACGCGCTGCCCTTCTACCACAACCACTCGGCGGGCGTGCGGCGCGAACTGCTGCGCCTGGTGCAGCTCTGGGAGGCACGCCACGGCTCGCTGCACCTGGTCACCGGGCCGGCCTTCGACCTGGACGGAAACGGGCGCAGGCCGCCGCTGCACAGGCTCAGGTGCAGTGCGCCCGCGGCCAAAACATATCCGCGAGGATTTCTCGGTTACCGTGCAATGATTCGAGCGGCTGCGCTGGCTTATAATTGACCTCGGTGGCGTTCTGCATACATTTTCAAGGATTAACGTGCTCCTTCAACCGCACAACGAGGGATCGATCGCGAGACGCACTGCGCGTAACGAAAAGTTTCGTGGGGTTGCTACAGGCTGGTTATAGTCTGGCAGTGAAGGCCTGCAATGAGGCCCACGTATGTCATGATTGTTACCAAATATGTTTAAAGGGAAACGTGTGCAATCAGTGCGTTCCGCCCTGTGGGGTCATAACTTGAAAAGTTAAAAATATGTTTGAGAGGTCGAGGAACGCGTAACGAGCAAAGGAACAGAAAAATGATCGACATGAGGTTACAGAAAGACGACAGCATGGATTAGAGAGCACACGGGTTAGATTGATATCTTCAGTTGAGATAAAGAGGAAAACATGAAGTTGGGAAGTTGACGTTATGCGTAGAGCAGATAACCAGTGTTGTATTACACAAACAGAATGGGTGCCAAATAAAGGTTAATGCAGGCGGCAGGGTATTGGGTGGCACGATGAGTACAGGGTATTTTCAGGCACGGGATGAAGTTTGCATCAAGGCGGTTACTGGAGGCCGTCTTCGTCTAGCTGCGGATATAGTGATCGTAGTGGTAGCTTTGATGCCGACGATTACGACGATCATTTTTCTGTTTCTTATGGTGTCCACGTGTCGAAAGCAGTGTCATAGCCATGACGACACAGTCACTGCAACGCAAGAACGTTCCCAGTGCATCGGTCGGACATGGTGTGACGTGTCGCGCACCAGCGTTGCTGTTTCCAAGTATACATGCGCGTTAGGTTGTTCCGGTGTATGGACCTGTACGCTATAGTGTACGCTAAGCATCTTTTAACCGCCGTGCAGGGCTGTGCAGGAGGGCGAGGTTCTTATGCCGCCGGTGCCCACCCACGTGTTCTGCGTGGTGACGCGCTGCCTGTCCGAGGGGGTCCCGGTGGGCCGGTGTCCCGCCGAGCGGCTGGACGCGGCCGCCTTCCTGCTGCCGCACTTGCTGCGCCCCGAGAACTGCCAGCCGTGGCCGCAGTACCTGCTGCAGCACTCGGCCACCGTCGGCGACGTCGAGCTGCTCACCGGGCTGCGCTTCTATACCGAGCTGCCACCCTACGAACGCATACGGCTGCGCACGGTCATACCGCAGGCGCTGTGGCCGGCACAGTGATCGAGCCGGCTGGAGCTTGCCTATGGCTCAGCGAGCGTTTGTATAGTTTGTCTCGCTAATACCGTACTTCGGTATTAGCCAGCCAAAGCCAGCGCTATAGCGTTGGCGTTTCTCGATGGGAAAGATGGGCGTACGAGTTGTACGGTGTTCTTCCGCAGTCGCGTGTGCAGCGAAAGCCAGTGATGAGCCGAGCTTTGTCCGTGCGAGGTGAAATAGGCATCCGCATGTCCCGTAAATCATGCGGCTGAAAGCAAGATTATCACGTTGATCGCGCAGCGAGAGAAGGATTTTCTGTCGAATTGAAAAAGAGATTTTGCCGGAAAAATGTCGGACAACAAATGCTATACTTCCTTTCTGCTCAATGCGCAGTATATCCATCGTCGAACAAAGTGAATTAATTTCCTCTGTGAGCTATACCGCACTCCTTTTCATACATGGCTGGCAACGCTGACGAAGCCTCGCAAGTAATGCAGTCACTGAAGTCTCACTGTTTCGCAGTGCAGTTCTGCGACGCCGTATACGAATTAACTGCTTCGTATATCGCAACTATATACGACTTGTGGACGTAAGGGTGCATCGAATTCCGTATTATTTGTGCATCAGTGTGCTTCCAGTATGCGACGCACTATATTTTGGTTGGAGCGCAAGCGGTGCGCTGTGACCGCGGGTCGCAAAGAAGAAGTGTTTCTCTGCTGGTTCGGTGGTAAATAGGTACAAATCTGCGACACCTTCCATGCAATAATCACGTTATATTTTGCGACGCAACAGTATGAGACAATGTTACGTCGAATTACGTGACACATACCTGTATCTTTCTTCCATATCTGACACAATATTTTGACGGTATTCATTTTAACTTTATTCGTTCATTCAGACAGTTACAATTTATACACAACGTTTGTAGGCGAAGAGCTGGCAAAGACGCAGCTACCGTATGGTGACACATAGCTCGAACAGACAAAAACAGCTGATATTGCAGTAACCAAGTTTATTCTACTTCGTTGCTGGCGTAAATTTTTAGCAGCAACACGATTACGCCACTGCCGAAAATTTACACTAGCAGCGAGGTAGGAAACACTTGGTTACTGCAGTATTAAATGTTTTTGTCTGTTTTATCTCAGCGCCACTAGGAGGCAGCACCATACAGGCCGCTCACGTTTACTAAAGCCTCCGCCCAAACACCCCGACGCCCAGTCCGCCTGCGTTTACCAGATTACCCGACAAGCTAAACCCCTCTAGTAATAGATAGGCGAGTACACTAACGTATAGTAAAGCTGCTTTACTTTCCAAGGTGGCAAGAAACACATGATTTTACCAATTATACCAACTGTTAGTGAAAGATCGGTACGAAGTTTATTGATGCGAAAGGACCAATTCAGCGTCTTATGTTAAGTAACGCCAATGAACTTGTGACATACAGCGCGTTCAATCAAAACCCCTTGAAATGTAATTTGAATGTTTTGCTCGTGAATGCAAGCAGGGAGAGAAGTCTCTCTAGCCTTCAGCGTTGCCATCTATGCATGAAAAGGAACCTAGGTGCTTCTGGTAGGTGCCACAACTCTGCGCAATCATAGTGAGATACGTCACAGAAAAAGAAACTCCCCCTACGGTGTGCGCGTCTATCGAAAACATCCCCGTCCCTTCGTATTCGTGCAACACCTCCTAGATAAATGAAAAATCCTGGAGCCATTGTGACGCCATTGCTTCATGCATTGCGTTGTGTCGGAGGCATTTCTGCCCTTCACGAAAACTTCCGTGATAACCGAGCATTGATACAAGACTTCGTTCGAGATTTGTCTGAGCGTCAGATTAAGGTTCCAAGGTATTGGCTACTTTGCGTTAAAGTACTTTCGCAACTTCCTGTTTAAAAATATCCCGGCTCCCCCCCCCCCCCTGCCTAATTTTTGGATAGTTTCCACTCTCTTAAGAAGTGTGCAGAAGCAGTACTTTACTATATACAGAATTGTCATTAATACTGGACTTCTCACAATAACTGAGAACTGATGGTTTTCACTGAATGTCTTATAGGCTACAATACCTACTTCTTCTGTTTGTGTTGCGATGTCGAAAGTGTGTAAAACTCCGCTTTCCACTCATCACCCAAGAGTGCGTTTCTCATGAGCACAGTGTGTGCACCTGCGGTGATCGTTAGACTATTTTCCTCATGGGTTGGTTAGGGGGGCCCGGCTTCTCCGGCTGCGCCATTAGTTTGGACACAAAAGTGCTGCGGTATAAGTGTAAACTATCAATAATCTTCCTATCCCCGCGCTTTCCTTCATGTGACGTCATCTGGTCGCGCCCTCTCGCAGGCACCGATGGGGCCGGGTGCTTCTTCCCCTCTGAAGTGCGCCGTGGCTGTAACTGTGCGTGGTAGACGAGCAGGCATACTAGCTGGCGCAGCGGAACGACCGAAAGACATGAACAACTCGTACGCGAGTGCTTTACGGTGCGCTGACCACCGACGCATGCGCGACCCCATTCTTAACGAGCGTGATTTACTTTGTGCCTCAAAAATAGCGAACCATTGTTAAAGAGCAACTTTACGAGAGCGCCTGGTGATATGTATTTTTTTGCCACAATTATTTTGTTACAGCTGGCTAGTTTTGAAACTGTATGCATGTCGAGTGGAATCGCTGCACTGTCGTAACGCTCTCTCTTTCGTATCACATTTTGTTATTGCGAGAGTTCCGTGTATTCACTTTACTTTACTTTACATATGTGACTGTTGCACTGTGCTCTGCTTGTATATATAGTACACGCGACTTTTCAATGACCGCTGCTATGCCGTTATGAACATCAGTTCCAGCGAAACCTCGTTTTAACGAAATTCGAGAACAGTGGTGAAGTGTTTTCTGTCATAGCCGACATTTCGCTATAGCAAGTCGCAGTTGCATACGCGTGGCTTTTCAGGGGAGATCGCAACACACTCGCTATATTCATTATTTGCGTTCGATCCCGTTTCGTAACACGTAGGCTTTACTGTGTTTGCTCCAGTAACTGAGTTGGCTGTCTACTTAACGCGCAACCGTCGGATGACGCTGTGCCACACCCGTGCTTCCCTCGCTTTCCTAAATGTCTGCTACATTGAATTTCTCAATTGCAAGTGGAGCGAAGTCTCGTTAAGACGAAATTTTCCGTAAGCGACGATTCGTTCATTGTAACCTTTCAGCGGCGCTACTCTCGAGAAGTGCATGCACTAATTGGTTACGGGCGTCACTTTGTTGTCATATACAGAATGAATGTGCGGCTTTCTTTGTGCCGAGCCGTGGATCGTGCAATCTTGTGGCTCCCCTTCATATTCTCGTTTACTCCTTACCTCCCACTTGGAAGGCGTATTATGGCATCAAAACCATGCATTTTTCTTTATTGTTATATAACCACACTATATAAAAACATGCTTCTAGAGCCATTATCGTCTCTTAACCTGTGATAACGCGGCCGACATACTTCGCCAATGTGAACAGACATGATTCGAGCGTAATCATATGGGTCGTTACCAAACCTATGCATTTAAAGTGTCTCGTGCACGTTTAGGGCTGTATTCGGTGCTCGAAACTGGCCCTGAGGTTGTACGCTTCGTGAGACGATGTTTCACCCGTTGCCACGCCAGGACACCGAAGCGCTGTACAGTAATGACGTATCAATGTTTTGTATTTCCGCAGCGATAACTGGCGCAGCGTGGAAGTCCTTCGTCCCGGACATCGTGTCCTGTCATTATCCTTGAGTGCCTTTTTTTTTTGTTTTTTGTCAATACCGTTGTTAATCTCTTTAGCCAGTGCCTCCTGGCGTGTGTGTAATTAACTGAACACAATTATGAAGCATTGGCTTCAGAACAGGCATTATATACTTTTCTCGGAGGAGATTTAACAGAAGTTGCTGTTGTATAGACATTAGACAATCGATTACGTTTTTTATCTTTTAAATTATAAAGTGCTGTCTCTGCTGAGACCTAAGATCTCCAGCAGAGGCAACACTTATAATACCCGTGATGCTTCCTCAAGTGTTTAGGCTGCTGTTGCCTTGAAGAGTTGTGCTAGTATTTGCTCCAGTTGAATATCTCTGGCAGCTAACATCTCCCGTATTTCTTAGACGAGCAAACTGTCGTGACACTCCTTATCTACGGATGCACGAGAATTCCTCGTTAAGCGAATGCCCACTGCTTTCTTTGTGACCATCATCGCTTCGGAAACAATTGTTCAGGAAGCCTGGACGCCACTTACACTGTGGGTATGCCCGACATGGCTACGCTGCTCACGTTCCCTGACTTGAGTGTCCAACCGGCGGCCTTCGAGAGACCGGAAGGGGAAATTAATGTATTTTTGATATCTTCGGAGTCGCAATGTTTAATAAAAGTTCCTTCCAACTGGCCAACGTGGTTCAGACCTGTCTGTCGTATGCGTGGGACCATGATATTCCCAATCGTTATCTTTGTCATCATTAGCCTATTCAAGTCGATTAAAGGTCAGATGCCTCGCCCGGTTGCGGCATCAACTTACGTCTGTTATGCGCAGAGTTCACCTACCCTACACTTGTGAGTTTCCTATAACCTCGCAACACAATCCGATACTGCGTCACCTAAGGTATTTTCTCTTTACCTGTTATTCACTCAGTAAAACTAGCATACCGTGGAATAGATGAAGTCAGAATACAGATTTGTTATTGTGCAGCTATCATAAGTGGCCTAAGGATAGAACACGTGATCTAAATGGCACGCCCACACCAATGCTGCCGTGTGCTCACGCGAAGTCTTTTTCAAAAGTATACAAGTCATTGGAGATTGTACACCTGACTTGACACGCCTGCACATTTATAGTGATGTCCACTACACTTTCACTATACGCTAAAAATTTGTCGCAGTTTCACCCGAAAGGCGAAACACCAATTACGATAGCAAATTAGTAGAAAGCTATACGGAGTAAGGATAGTAGTTTTATCAGCTGTATAAACTTAGACATGCAGCAGCACCAGCAATGCGCAGAACTGTTGTCGACGCCGTCGGCGTTTTGCCCGCGTTCGCACCAAACGCGTGCGGCATTTTTATATAAATACGAATTTGATGCCGCAGCTAAACGTCGCCTCCCCTCCCTCCCTCCCTCCCTCCCGTCCCCCCACAGCCTTTCGCGCGACGGAAAAAGTTGCGTTTGCTCTCTATATATGGAAAGGAGGAAAGAGACGCTTCATTCTGCAGCCCTTCAGGGAGCACGGCGCAGAACGCGCGTTTGCTCTCCGACGTGCGTTCGCTCCCCGTGAAAGCACGCGTCCCTCGCGCCCTTTCACTCGCACATACAGCGTCCCGAGCGCGGCGACGATTTCATCGCCGTTGACGTCATACGGAACCTCACGGCGACGGCGACGCCGACAGCAGAAATCGGCTTTGAGTGTCCCTATAATTGCTATCGCAATAAAACGTTGCGAGGCGAGAAGGTGGTAAAGACTTCCGACGCTACTCGACGAGTATCCCGTTCTGATCTCATTTTCTTTTTTTTTTATTCGTCAATAAAATCACTACTACTACTTCTGATCTCGTCGAAAACCTCCGAGCCGCCGCCAGAGGCACGCGGGAAAAACGCCGACGGCGTCGACAACAGTTCTGCGCGTTGCTGGTGCTGCTGCATGTCCAAGTTTATACAGCTGATAAAATTACTATCCTTACTCCGTATAGCTCTCTACTAATTTGCTATCGCAATTGATGCTTCGCCTTTCCGGTGAAACTGCGAAATTTTTTTCGTAATATTTATGAATTTGGGCCGGTTTGAGATTTTACAAATATTGCGCCACGTTTTGCATAAAATGAATTTTGCTTGCGAGACCATTCGCACGTCGGCCTCCACACATTCCATTTCGTCTTCTGATGCCTAAAAAAATTGCAAGAGGGATATACTTGCTTTGAGCAAGTTTATATGATAAAGTTCTTAAAGCAGGCGAAATTGGCGACAGCTAAGTCGCTGAAAAAGTCGCTGCGATGTGGAAAGTTTGTTCCACGTCAACATCTGTTGTTCCATGCTCGTTGCAGCTCGGTGTGTTGTGTTTAAAATTAAATCCTCGTTGCTCTATGTGCGTATGTACTCCTGGAAGGACGTGCTCAGGGCAAGCCTTAAAACATAACGTGTTCTATCTTCCCCCTTCGGTGCGTCGTCGTCCTTGCTGCCAAACGCACTCCGCGTCTCTGGAGACCATATCCCTCTGCGCGCGCGAGCCGCGCATGCGTCGTCAGTGAGACAGCACGGCAACGGTGGCGTCGATGGCGTGAAGTAGAGTTACTCTATATGCTCCCTGCGGGAGCCATATATAGTAACTCTAATTCACGCTACTTCACGCTAGCGTTATTATATATGGCTCCCGCAGGTCCCGTAGGGAGCATATATAGTAACGCTAGCGTGAATGTGCTTCGAGCGCCCCTATAATTGCTATCTCAATAAAAACCGATGGCACCTAAGCACTTCTCATGAGTTGTGAGTGCGAAAGCATTATGTCCGATCGAACGCCGCTGAGCGGTTCTTCGAGTTATGTGCTGCGAGTGATGTTTTCGAGTTTTGCTCCGGGGTATGTTGTCGAGTTTTGCGATTGAATTGGTGCGGTTATTTTTTAGGGGCGAAGCTCCTTAGGGTGTGGGTCTGTCCCTCCTCTGTAGTATGTAGTAGTAGTAGGTAGCCACGTCTACTTTTATGAAGAAAAAAAAAATTCCGAAAGTTGTGTCCGTAGCGCGGAATCGAACCAGGGACCCCTCGCTTCCGAACGTGCGGCGCTAGCCACTACGCCACGAAGCGCACATGGACACACGCACCTCGATGACAATAAATACCCAACATTAACGAAAGACTGCGCGTTTCTAACGCGTTTGTGCTAGCGTGTTACGGCCCGTGCAAGAAGCTGGTGTAAGACGATGTGGCCTCTCCGCCTTACTCCCGTATTCATAAACGCTCCTCGACTTTTTGAACTTGACTTGCCACCGCCTTGGGCAGCGCGTTCGAAACGCGTCAGTTTCGCGTCAGTCAAGTTCAAGTCGAGGAGCGTTTATGAATACGGGGGTTATACTCTCTCAGCAGTCATGTGATGGCGTCGGCAAACGCGGTGCACGTTCCGGCATGTGTAAACGGCTGCGTAAGACGCTGTGGCCTCTCCCCCTTACTAGAGAGTACTGCACGTTTCTAACGCGTTTGTGCCAGCGTCCCCTTAAGCGGGAGATGGTGCAATTATAATGAAGGGCGCTGTTATAAAATAGGAATGACGTCACATATGGCGCGTGTCATTGGTGGAAGTCAATCGTTCGATTTAGTGCGGCGAGACTGGGCGAATTACACGGAAGATTCATGGTTTACCGATGATTCCCTCCAGAGCTTCGCCCACTCATCATCATTCATCCCGTGGATATGCGGTGATTTTTTGTACAGTTTCTACGCTAGCTTGTTGGCTGTAGACCGGAATCATTCGGACGATATTGCTGATATTGCTGAAAAATCAAGGATGCCGCATGCCACCAACGTCTTGCGCGACGAGAAACCGAGGAAGCAGCAGCGACCACCAAGGCCGGCAGGCACCCGCAGCAGCTAAGCCAACTCCACTATAAAGCCCAGTAGGTGAGAGAGAGAGAGAGATACGGACCGCGCGCCGGCTTTCGAGAGCGAAACGGCGGCACCCGCAAGCGCGCGTCAGGCGAATGCCTCGTCGACGACAGCCCGCCTCGCACCGCGGCGTCGCGTCGCCGTGTCTGCTGCGTCGAGGCGCTATGGTGACGTGGCGTCGTGGCGATGCCCTCTCCCCTCACGCAACATCTGACGCGCTAGCGCTGCTGCAGGTGGTCCGAGTCGTCCGCTCGGCTCCGTCGAGGCACGCTCGTGACGTGGCGTAGCAGCCAATGGAAATTTAGGTGCCGTTTCGTTTCTACAGACGCCGGCTTTTTCGCTCAACGGGCCGACGGTTTCGCATCAAAAATCAGTTTAACACCTGCTATTCTACTGGACAACATAAACTGACAACGAGGCAAGATACTAACGGTAGTATGTTTAGAAAAATTACTGCACAAACAACGCCGTTAGTAGCTCATGAACTGTCTCAATTCCAGGAAGTGTTTAATGCTCACTATACCACGCACACAGTCAGGAAGATGCGTGTCTGATGCACTATATAGCTTCATAAGAATCACAACACAGCAGTCCCGCAAGCTTCACTTACCAGTGAAATGAAGAAAAGTGGTGACGGGCATTCAACAACATAAGCAAATAGCGTGCCACAAAGCTCCCTTGATAACGTAAGCGCCAACTAGGGTTATATGCGTTACATAGCATTCAACAGAGGTAATAATTAACACTGAAATCAGTCATAATATGTATAGAAGTGCTTGATACAAAATTGCTTTAGTGGTATATTGCCTGAGACAAAAGAAGTATGCGTGACGCGGTCGCACTCACAAAATCCGGCCCGGCCAACGACATAGCTGTTCTGTTTTGTCAACGGCGCCACAGAGCGAGCAATCGGGGAGCAACAAGAAAAGTTACAACGTGATTAGCGTTTCTTTTTCTCAGCACATAGGGCCTTTATAATGGTCGTTGGTTAGCTTAAATAAAGCACGCTAATGGGCTAGTTGATGCGTATTTTATGCCACAATTCTGATAGAGCAAGAAAGACACGGTTGATTGACAGGACACGGGCGTTACGTTGATTATTCCCCAGTAATACTTCCGCCTTATCATGTGTCCAAGACTGGGTGCCAAGACTGCGACAACCAACTTGGCGATTGCCAGGCACAAAACTAACCCGCGCCACTGTACTCTCAACCATTTCTCGTTTACCTCAGCCAATGGTTTCTACTCTAAACGCCAACAATTACTTTATTCAGTGACACAAGCATGCCGCTTTCCGATGAGCCTTTGAAAGAAACAGATTGAATACTGAAAAGAAATATTGTTCATAGATGTATGCCAATCTCAGCTACTGGTATACATCAAATAGAGCGAAACTGTATACGCGAGTTCTCACACCCGTTGGGAAGTGATAGAGGTCTGTTTGCTGGCTTGCGGTCTTTACGCAAGCAGCGTCACCTTTCACCGCCGCTGCCGTACAAACTCGTAGCTGACCTTCAACGTGGAGCCGGTATAACGCAACGCGAGAAGCTAAATTTACGAATTACTGGTTAAAACAACGCGCATACAGAGTTGTCTATCCGATTGAGATACATTCAAGGTAACTTTTATTCTATAATCATTGATCATTGTGTTTCATAGCAAATTCAGGGCTCCGACACACGCTGCGTTGAATTTATCTTTGATATCGAGCACGTCATCGCCCACCGGCCTGCTCGTCATTAAATATTGATTAGTTTTTAACGCATTAGTGTTAAGGGCCCCGCGTCACAGAAAATCCGGTGTCGGCGGCGTAGCCGGCGTTGGTATCCTGTCAGTGAAAAATATTATATATGCCACTAAGTACTTCTTCTACCGCCAAAGTTGCTCCCACTTTGTCTTATATTCTTTACAAATTTATTCCTCGGAATTTTGAGAATGACAGCCCACAAACAAATGTCATGAAACAAAATACCGACTGCGCATGCCTTTTATGTTAAATCTTCTCAGACGGAAATATTAAAAGTGCGATACAATAACAGAAGATCGGCTCACACAAGAGGCCGCGTTTTATCCATAAAGTTCGCCTTCATGAATAGCGTTCACCGCCAGCGTTTCTCGGTAAACATTACTAGGAAGCCTACATGCAACGCCGTTTTGCATGTATGCTCCCTAAACATTACGGTTACATAATGCTGCAGCTGCCGGGAAGCGTGAGAAGCAGTCAGTGATTTTTAGGTGCGCATAGGGAGCCTACATGCAAAAATAGCGCTTGCTTGTAGGCTCTTGCATGTAGGCTGCCTAGGTGCGCAGCACCTTATGCGCCCGGGCTGTCGGCGTCTCCTGTCGTCGTCACGGTAAGCAAGCGGCTCGTGCTCGCGCTCGGCACGCGCTCGTGCCTCTGCTCCCGCGTTCGTCGTCGTGGTCGTCTTCCACAGCTGGCTGCGTTGCCGCTCATCATTCCAGCGCAGAACTTCACTTCTGTCGTCGTAATGGGGAGGCCGCGTTTACGGGGTTACGAGCCTTTGCTTAAGGCAGTATGAGCCCATTAGCGGTGCATCACTGCATCACGTTAGTCGAGCTGCATTTCGCTCAATGGGTAATTTGACCCTTACGCATAACATTTAATCACCGCTCAAACCGAGCTTATGACTTAACTCGTGGTAACTGTAATAACTAATAAAAACTAAAACAGTAAGAAAGGCATCCATAATGGCCAAATTGCTGAGGGAGTTAAAGAAAACAATGATGGTTTTGCTAATACTTCAGGGCAAAAGACATCATCAAGCTTGTCCTATTTTTTAATGCTATCGCGTTCCACTTAAAAACGAAGCATAAGCGTCCTCCAAATTTATTCTTTTTCAGAGAGCATCAGCTATTCATCCAGGTTCACCACTTTGGTCACACGTGTCAAATTTATGATCCCATCGCCACAAGCAGACATGACTAAGTATCGAGAGTAAGCCTGTGATAAGCCGAGTAAAATAAATCCGAGGACACCTAAACACCTTTTAGGGGCGAAGCTCCTTATAGCGGCACCCGTTCCGTCCCCGTCGTCGTAGTAGTTGGTAGTGTGTAACCAGTAGTGTGTAACCAGTCTGAGAAAAATGAGAAAAAAATTCCGAAGTTGTGTCCGTAGCGCGGAATCGAACCAGGGACCCCTCGCTTCCGAGCGCGCGGCGTTAGCCCACTACGCCACGAAGCGGACATCGACACACGCACCACGATGACAATAAATACCCAACATTAACGAAAGGCCGCGTTTCTAGCGCGTTTCTAACGCGTTTGTGCTAGCGCGTTACGGCCCGTGTAAGAAGCTGGTGTAAGACGCTGTGGCCTCTCCGCCTTACCTTCAACGCGTTTCGAACGCGCTGCCCAAAGCGGTGGCAAGTCAAGTTCAAGTCGAGGAGCGTTTATGAATACGGGAGGTATACTCTCTCAGCAGTCATGTGATGGCGTCGGCAAACGCGGTGCACGTTCCGGCATGTGTAAATGGCTGCGTAAGACGCTGTGGCCGCTCCCCCTTACTAGAGAGTACTGCACGTTTCTAACGCGTTTGTGCTAGCGTCCCCTTAAGCGGGAGATCCGATTATTCCCTCCGGAGCTTCGCCCACTCATCATCATTCACCCCGTGGATATGCTGTGATTTTTTATGAGTTGTGAATGCGAAAGCATTAATGTCCAATTGAACGCCGCTGAGCGGTCCTTCGAGTTATGAACTCCTCGCGGGCAAGCGAGCGCGTTGAGATGCTTGGGGCGTTTTTTGCCTTACCGAGACGCAGTTGGAACGCAGGCTTGTGCGGACAAGGAAGTGAGTGCGTGAAAAAAATGTCGCAGTTTCACCCGAAAGGCGAAGCATCAATTGCGATAGCAACTTAGTAGAGAGCTATACGGAGTAAGGATAGTAGTTTGATCAGCTGTATAAACTTGGATATGCAGCAGCACCAGTAACACACAGAACTGTTGTCGACGCCGTCGCCGTTTTGCCCGCGTTCGCACCGAACGTGCGCGGGGTTGGTGGCTGTTGCCAGGGCCTCTGGGGGTGGCTCGGAGGTTTTCAACGAGATCAGAACGGCAAACTCGTTGATCAGCGTCGGAAGTCTTTACCACCTTCTCGCCTCGCATCGTTTTTTTATAAATATGCATTTGGTGCCGCAGCTAAACGTGGCCTCCACTCCCTCCCTCCCGTCCCCCCAGGGTTTTTTGCGCGACGGAAGAAGTCGCGTTTGCTCTCTCTCTCTCTCTCTCTATATATATATATATATATATATATATATATATATATATATATATGATGATTGTAAAGGAGGAAAGAGACGCTTAATTCTGCAGCCCTTCTGGGAGCACGGCGCAGAACGCGCGTTTGTTCTCCGCCGTGCATTCGCTCCCCGTGAAAGCGCGCGTCCCTCGCGCCCTTTCACTCGCACATACAGCGTCCGGTGCGCGGCGACGATTTCATCGCCGTTGACGTCATACGGAACCTCACGGCGACGGCGACGCCGACGGCAGAAATCCTCTTTGAGTGTCCATATAATTGCTATCGCAGTAAAACATTTATTGTCGCTATATACAGATAGAGTTTGGGTCGAGCCAGAAGGAACAGCCCCGTGTTCCTATTCCGGGACCCCTGTGGCTTTTGCGGCAGCCCGGGCTCGGTCCACCAGGGCACGTTGGTCCTGTATGGTCACGCAGCCGAGCAGGGCAGCCTCCCAGGGCAGGCGCGGATAACGCAGGCTTCTGGGAGCGAGCGTGACGTGGCGTCTCGGCGATGCCCTCGCAGTACCGCGGCAGCAGGTGTTCCCTTTTACCTTCGTCGAGGCCCGAGCCAACAAGCGCGAGCCAGCGTCACGAGCTGCACGTGACGTCGAAGCCAATGGCACGTTAGGTGCCGTTTCGCTGCTACAGACGCCGCCGCCTTTCTAATTTGACGCTTTCGCATCAACTTATTCAATGCATTTGCAGTGGGAGTGTCAAAGTGTGGGAAGCCTGTCATGTGGCAGAGGAATAAATAAATAAATAAATAAATAAATAAATAAATAAATAAATAAATAAATAAATAAATAAATAAATAAATAAATAAATAAATAAATAAATAAATAAATAAATAAATAAATAAATAAATAAATAAATAAATAAATAAATAAATAAATAAATAAATGCTTCAATCTTGGTACATCGCCCCTACAAAGTCATTTCCCAGACCTCCCCAGTGAACTACCGCGTTACACCGGTTCCTACACCGACTGACCGACGCTGCCGCGGGACAGAAATCGTGCATGTTTCCCTTCTCAAGCCATTCCATCGGCGCTACACGCTAGCTTAATTTGCGGCCAGGCTGGCCGCTTCCGTCAATAGAGGCAATTAGTGTGAGCATTTATATTATGGGCGTCATCTTCTTCATCTGTAAATAACCATCACCATCGCTTCGCATCTTCGGCGCGCTTGCTCATGCTTCGGGAATAAAAGCGTCGGTTAAACCGTTGCTTCCCAATGTGTATACTGACGGCGGTCTGATTCGAACCACCGTCAGTTGCACTTCTTTCCTCGAACAGGCAGGACGTGTGTCGACTGAACTCCTGTGTGTGCATTCATCTTAATCTCGACTTAACCCTTTCACAGTGCAGGGTCGCAAACTGAATATCTAACTCCCGGTTAACCTCCCTGCCTTTCGTATCTCATTCATCTCTCTCTGAACAACACCTTGCAATATGATGAACGTGGTTTAAATCATGGATCCGGGACCTTAAAGAGATGGGACGTAATGCTCGCGCATTTCTCTCGAATTTACCACTAAATCGCTGCTGATTCTTTTGAAGGGGTGGGCGAATACTTGGAATGTTTAGTACGAATCTGATAGACTTTGCTATCCAATTCGTATTCGAATAGTTGATTCACTATTCTAAATTGTCAAATATTCGTTTCTGTTTGTATATAAGGGATAACAACGCTTTTGTAGTCTTAGGTAGAGATACCGATACGAGTGAGGGTTGTTCAGAATGACTCTGCTGCAGACGCACTAGTTCGTGAGAGGTCGCACGGAGCAGTTAACCTGTGTTCAATAATTTCGAGTCAAAATGTCTCACTTTTAGGCAGCCTATCTACGAATTTGTTGCCTCAATGTAGCAAAAACAATTTAATAATCGACCAACCTCACAATGTTTGCACTTTGTGCTAGTGCTGTTTATCATACTCGTCTCCTTCAACAACATCAACACTCTGCGTGCATCTAATATAGTCACGTACTATTTCCTTCTTTCATTACTGTTGTTGTTGTGGTGCTCTTTATAACTCAAAGCAGCCGTATCTCATTTACAAGCTCTCCAGTTGACCGGACGTCCAATTGCAAACGACATTGCATGCATGCATCAAATAACGTTAAGAAACCCTTTTGTTTTAACATACAGGCTCTATTCAAACCTTATATTTCACTTTTTTTAAGAAGGAGGAAATATTCGATATTCGGTAGTAGTTCTTCAAAACGTTGATCTTGTATTGTTCAGCGTTGCCGCTGCTTTTAAACCTCACGCGCTGACTTTGTTGTGGACGCACTTACTGTAATTATTCCATTCCGACGATGGGCAGCTGACCAGCACGGCCACGTCAATCAAGCGCGCTACTCTTTGTACACTAAAGCTAGGGCAGTAGCGAAGCACCGTGTCGCGAATCGTTTTGAAGAACCAGATGACTGCGCGGAGTCGTTTAAAAGCGATTTCGCTGGCTGCTACTCGTCCGCGCGAAGGCTTGTGTCGTGCATACGCGCAATTATAAGCGGCAAAGTGTGTTTACCAAGCTGCGCAACGCCTAAGAAAAAAAAAAAGCAATACCGCTCGAGGCAAGAGGCAGCACTTGCTCCACGCGAGCACTGCAGTCTCTGTGACTTCCGGAATGCCGTTGCGACGCCGCTGCGGCGAACGTGAGGCCCGGTTTGAAACGCGATGACTGTCATCACCGCTGGGCCGAGCTAACCCGAATCTCGCGGCAACGGTGGAATCGTCGAGGAATGTTCATTATACGCTTCCAATGTGGCGAGTCGGTCTCTCTGTAGTCCTGCAGTTTGGACTGCCACCACTATAGCACTTAGTTAATCGCCGTGTTTAGTCTCTGAACGATGCTTAAGCGCCACTTATAGTTCTCGCGTGACGAGTCTCTGCTAAGTCTACAGGCACCACCCATGAGTCTCTCCGATTATTTCGCGACCGCCCTATTTGTGTGCTTTTCGCGCATATAGCCGGCCGTTAGCCTGCGACTCCGTGGGTGTTCCACCATTCGTACTATGTATACAGATCGCGCTTATGTTCACACCCCACATGTTGCATTCTTGCCCCTGAAAATGACACCCTTACAGCGAAACGATTATCTCGCTCCCTCGGCGTTCACTGCAACGAGATCGCTTGTATTTAATGCAGGAAGCTGCGCTGGATGACACATTTCAAGCGCTTAGGAGGAAGAAGGAAGACCTCTGAAAACACACACACACACACACACACACACACACACACACACACACACACACACACACACACACACACACACACACACACACACACACACACACACACACACACACACACACACACACACACACACACACACACACACACACACACACACACACACACACACACACACACACACACACACACACACACACACACCACACACACACACACACACACACACACACACACACACACACACACACCACCACACACACACACACACACACACACACACCACACAACACAAACACACACACACAACACACAACAGACAGCGTCCTTCCTTTCCTGAAAGGGGCATTCATCTTCAAAAGTACACTGGCACATCTTTCGTGCAGTGTATCTCTGTGTACACTTTAGGTTTCGTTTGCAACTAATCAGCCCATATAGTGATCCCCCCGGACAACATACTCAGGGGTTTTATTCTACAAGTGACGCAAGAGTGTCGATATACGCAAGAAGCCCACATACATGAAGTATGTTACCGCGTTGAAGAACCTGCGTAATCAGCCTGAGTCATTCGGATGCAACAGCGCCCATAGGGCAACCTTCACTCTAACTCAGAGTGTAGTCCTAACCAGCCCGCGAGGTAAACATACCTCGGGCAAGATAGGATGCCCAAGAAATTACATCGGGTAGTTTAGAAGAACTTCTTGCTGGGTGAGTTGGTGCATAGCTGTAGCGGGAAGCGTTGCGCGTACAAACGGACAAACACAGGAAAAAGACGTAAACGGATAGAGCGCAAACTATCAACTCTATCAACTGTAAAATACATCGGAAGGGTCATATAGCGCTGGGTCTTACGGAGCTGGGCAAGCTAGTGCTGTCATTGTTGCTGTTGTTGTTGTTGCGTCAAAACATGGCTCTTACCCACGAGGGGGATTAGCCAAACTGGTTGAAACATACACCCAACAACGTACAAAAGGGGCAAAGGCGAACAATCAAAACGAAGCATTTCGCAACTAACTGCAACACAGATTTTGAGAGTGCCTATACATAAACTAAATAAATAAAAGTTAAAGAGCAATCTAACTACAAAAATAAAGATAAAATAACATGTCATACGGTCGGTACCCTAGCAGCGTAACCTTCCTGATGCTTCAATGAACTTGTGCACAGCAGTGATCATTGAACCATGGCTTGCGCCTAATTGACAGTCCCCAAAAGACAAAATGTTTGGTGTTGTAAGTGCCAAACCCAGATTATTAGTTGGATATATGAGAAACATTCTACGGAGGGAGAAGCGGTGGCAAGAAAGAAAGAAATGGTCACTAGTTCCTGGTTCATTACAAAAGGAGCAGAGGTCAGTGATGGATAAGCCAGATATATGAAGGTAAAAATTTAGGCGGGGAACTCTACAGCGGAAGTTTGATTGCGTCCCCTCACATTGGCGTGAAAGGCGTTTGCTCTTGCTCCACCGAAATTTTAGATGTCGGAAATCATCTGCAGAAAGTATGGATGATTCATTACAATTCAGCAATAAAAGGCGTTTGAATCTAGCTCCTGTTATAAAAGAAAAATCAGGAAGAACATTTATGACCAGGCCATTTAGTGATAAAGATGCGAGCGAGTCAGCTGATTAATTTTAAAAAATTCCACTATGTCCGGAGACCCAGACAAAGCGGATTTCAGACAAATTGTCCAGGGCAAGAGTCGAAAATATACTCAGCAGGTGTGACTGTTAATTAGAAGTTAAATGTGTACAGACCGAAAGCGCATCTGTAACCACTATTACTTTAGAGTTCTGTAGACCCAATTTTCTGATGGCCAGAATAATTGCCAGAAATTCTGCAAGAAATATTGGAGTGTAATCAGCGAGGCGGAGAGCAAAAGACACAGTTAAGCTGATTCGAAAAGATGCCAACACCAGCCTTCATTGCTGAGCGCCTTATACGAAATCTTCTTCTTATTATTATTTTTCTTTTGTGTGTGTGGTTGTTGTTTCACATGTACCTTAGGTATGCTTAGCGCAGAGATTCAGGAATACCCAATCAGAGCATCATGGCGCAACGCTTCCTTCTGTGTCTCACTCGACGCTGCCGCCCAAAAGTGTCAACAAATATGGAGATCATTTAACGCGCGTAATTAAGCAGACGAACAGAGGGAAGCTTTAGTACCCCAGTAGAACGATGACCCTTGCTTGCGAGACATGGTCGTGGCCTACCAAGTCGGGGCCATTTATGGAGAGGAAAAGGCATCAGGCAAGTGAGCAACATTGCATACGATGATAGAGTTGAGAAAGATTAAAACTAGCACGTGAAAGACTCCGGAGACGCGCCTGGTCTAAAGTTTATTTGTTTTAAGTACGTGACATTTGAACCTGTAAACGTAGAAGCCATGCAATTCGCAAAAGCACCAAGAGGATGAGACAGAGGGTGAGTACTGAGCACTAGGGATATTGTGTAATCCTATGTTATTGAAAGCGCAGCAGACGACACTCTCTTTTCACTTCAATGCAGCTCTAATTGCCAGCCAGCTACGAACGAAAGAAAGCGTTAAATGTTCAGCTTTATACGTGCACCACTGTGATTGCCCTCGCTGTCTCGCTGATTGCCTGCAAAACGAGGCCACTCACTTCACAGCTCTAATTGTACCGTGTTGCGGACAGTTAGGGCCACAGTCTCAGGAAGAGCGTGGGGGAGAACGTGTGGAGTTCGCGGTATACGAAGGATCATTCTACGCATGCGCAAAATAGAAACAGAGAGAGAGAGAGAGAGAACTGACAAATCTGCATGTCGCACTGTGTATCGTCTAGTACGATCAGCGAAGATGAAAGCAGGCTGATGGATTGCATTTAAATAGCTTGCTTTCTTCGTGACAAAATCTGGTAAGGCGTTATAAGTATTCTGAGACCGCGTACTCGGTTTTGCCTTTAGATCAAGAGAAGGCAAACTGTACATATGGGGATTCCACCATACGGCGCTGTTTTAAAACATGAGTTTTTTCTTTCTTAAACCTGTTTTTACGACCGGAACTGTGATAATCTTAGATAGTGGTACAAGGTAGATTTCGAGGGGGGGGGGGGGATGGAAATGTATACAAATGTGCTGTAAATCATACCTGATTAAATCAAGAAGGCTAGATGGCTTTTTGTCACCATCCCGTTTCAGAGGCAATGTCATTAAATCATCATCATCATCATCGAGTGGAGGATCGGCTGGTAGAAGGGTGACAGAAAAGATATGTCAGGGCATCAAGGGAAAGTAGGTCCCAAATGAGTCATGCGCTGTTGCGAACAGGATGGAGAGACAGAAAGGAGGAGGCAGGGAGGGGAATTCGTTTCAGGAAAGGCCGATGAGATAGAAATGCAGAAAACAGTGCATGCATATTATATACGTTCGCTCGGCTCCCACCACATGTTCGATTGAATATTATCTATCTCGAGGGAGCGGATAACCGGCGGGAGAGAAGAGTTACACAGCGCGTTAAGCGCCATTTGTCCGGCGTTAGTAGAAGGGGAGGCAAGGTCGGTTAGCAGCGCACCAGCAGGCATTTCCGAGCAAACTGCGCAGTTGGCCGGCGCATACAAAACGGTTCATGCACAGCATTCTTTCCTCCTCGCACACACTTATCATTCCGTCTCATCTATATGGCGGCTGGTGTGGCGCAAGTTCCCCTGGCCAGCGTGCGCATACACAGGTGCATGATGTATAAGAGGCGTGTGCTTGGCACACTGGTCGAAATTTCATTAGCCGCCTTCGCCGGCATTCACCCCCGCGGGGACCCCATTGTCGACAGCACCGACGACGACGACGTACGCCCGGCGGCGACGGCTCGCGCGCCGCTCGTATACAACTCGACCTGGCCAACAATGGCTCCTAGCGCAGTGTGACGGCGGCGGCGGCAGCACCTTGGCGTTGCGTCACGGCCTGTCAAGACACGCGAGTGTGTGCGCGTGCCCGCTCCTGTTCGGCTTCCTCAACTCTTGTTCGCGGCACCGGGCGCGAGCAAAGCGCCGTGGTGCGACAAGTGTGCGGGCCCACTCGCGAGAGCGCTCGAATCACGGAATCACCGCCTTCCCCGCTGCAACACATCTCGAAAACAGGAATATAACTGAAATTTAGACGATGATCCGCCGTGGTTGTGCTTAGTGGTTATGGTGTCGGGCTGCTAAGCCCGAGGTCGCGGGATCAAATTCCGGCCACAGCAGGCCGCATTTCGATGGGGGCGAAATGCAGAAAACAGCCGTGTACTTAGATTTTAGGTGCACGCTAAAGAACCCAGGTGGTCCAAATTAATTCGGAGTCCCCTACTACGGCGTGCCTCATAATCAAATGGTGGTTTTGGCACGTAAAACTTCATAATTTCAATTTAAGATGATGCTTTAGTATATCCGCTTTGAAACGGGGCAGTGACAAATAGTCACCTAGCCTGCTTGATTTAATCAGGTATGCTATATATATTTTTATCTAGCATTTTTGTATACATCTCCTTTTTTTCATCTATTCAATCACACATATTTTTTCCCCTTCAAAATTACCTTGTACCGCTACTTACGGCTGTAACAGATCCGGTCGTATAAATGTCTTCCGTGCATTTTTTTCCAGCAATGCTCGAAACGTCTCTTGCTTATTTCGACTGCTGACCGGTTGATGCTTCCAACCAGTTTAAACCCAAGCGCTTCTGGAAGGTGTACGTTACCTACGGGTCTCAATGGGTGAATCCCTTCACATTCCATTAGGATGTGCTGAGTGGTCTCCGCATCTTTGCTGCAGCATACACATGCCCCATCTAGTTCGGAATATTTGCTCCGGTATTCTTTTGTCCTTAGGCAACCAGCTCCAGTCCCAAATAGCAAGGCACTGCCTTTTGTATTATCGTGCAGATTTTCCCTTCTAATTTATTTCTTTTCATTCTTGTAAATATCCATGGTCCTTTTTGTTTCCATTCTTTGCATCCAATTCACTGTCTCTATACTCCTGGTTGTCTATTTACAGTTTGAATTACCCTGTACTTGGTTGGCAACTTTCTTGACCTATTCCTCCATTCTGTATTCACGCTTTTCATATACAGACATTTGTGCACTTTAGCAGCCCATTTAATTTCCTCCATGTTCCTGAGTCTTTCTTCAAAACTAATTTTGCTCTGCGCTTCTCTGACTTCAAAAGAGGTCCAACCCATTTCACCCTGCCCTGCCTCATTTGTTGTTTTACCGTAGGCTCACAAAGCCAACCGACCCATTGATCTTTGATTAACTTCCAACCGCGACGAGATATCCGATTTTAAGCACGGAATGACATTTGCGAACGTTAGCGCTGGCACGATTACTCCTTTCCAGATTCCACGCACTACCTCATGCTTATTGTGCCCCACAATCTTGACGCCAGCTGCCAACGCCACCTGCCGACGACCAAGCGGAACTATATTCAAGATAGAAGGCGACTTTTCTTAAGGATACATACGGGATGATAAGCATGATGATAAGGGTGACACCGGAAATCATTATACTTATAATTTTGATTTTAAAACATATATACACTTGCCAGGAAAGGGCAAGCGAGCAGCTGGCATGGGCTCCAAAGTATACAGTTTCGTATTTGGGCCGCTTTGGCGTTGTGAGGGTTCTCGAAACTTGCTAGGTCGAGTATTCGGTTTTGTTCGAAAGAAATGCACTCGTTTCTTTACTGAGTGACAAACAGTGAACTAGAGTCGAGTTGGCGCTGCCAAAATTCATGAAGTCAAGTTCGGGAACTTGAAGGTGGCGCCGCCACCTAACTTTCATTTTTGTAGCTTATCAAGCCTTCTATCACGGTAAGGCATATATGTTAAATTAAAAGTTAAATTCTAGAGTTTTACGTGCCATAACCCCGATATAATTACTAGGCACGCCGTAGTGGGGGACTTCGGATTAATTTGGCCACCTGGGGTTTATTGACGTGCACCAAATGTACTGTTCACGGGCGTTTTTGCATTTCTCCCCCGTCGAAATGCGGCCGCTGCCGCCGGGATTCCATCCCGCGACCTCGTTCTTACCAGCGCAACGTCAAAGCCACTAAGCAACCACGGCGGGTGCTGTGCTAAACGCTAACCTTTTATTGTCCTTGAAACTTTATAACGGGGCAAAAGTGCAATAGCAAACTGAGAAACATACGACTGTACCTCGAAAAAAAATTTAAAAATAAAAGAACGATAATGTACAAGTGAACACCAAAATTCGCTGAGATGAAGGTTATCTCAGCGGGCCACACTGAAGCCACGCGAGGATGTTTTCGATTTTCTTGGATCAGAAATGTTCGCTGCAGTGTTATTTTAGTTTGCTGTGGTCGGGCAATTTCGGTGCTATTATTTTCCTATTGAAAGTGTGGACAAAGGCTTTAGTGAATGGAAATAAGTACAATGGGTGATGAATAGACCACGACGTAGATGAGACACTGAAAAAAAAATAGTTTTAAATAAGGTTGGGGCATACATGATGAGCCGAGAAAATTGAGGTCAGTGATTGATAGTGTGTCCGGCGAAAGGCGGCCATTACGTTCACGCAACGTGCTTCGAATAAAATAACCGCGAACGGTTATTGGAATATCGCTTTCTCAACTCTCTCTTTCAATGCATGCAGCCCGGTCTTGCTTTTCAAGCGCGCTTTGCAGGACATCAAGATGTATGAACATTCGTTCAAAATTTATAATGAATTTCTGAAGGCGCTCAGGATTATGTGTTCTTTTTCATTATTTCCTCAATGAAAGCGATGAGCACTCCATCATTGAAAAATTCTCTTCGGCGTTCACAATTAATAAACTCACAGACTAAAACAATTCCACAGCACTAATTTGCCATAACATACCGAGAGGGCAGACTGCATTAGTCATTCTAGGCAATTAGCCTAGTGCTGCGAGGCTTTAAGTAAAATAGAGATAGTTAGCCTCTTTGCAGTGGCTGAACATTGTATGGGAGAGAAGAGAGAGAGAGAGAAAGCAGGGGTTAAAATTGTCTCTTTTTTGAAAAATATTTCCGTATCATTTCCCCCTTCTCAATGCAGAGTAGCCAATCAGATTTAACCTATCTGCCTTCCCATCATTTCTCTCATACACACATCACACCACTTCAGGGCAATGCAAAAATTTGGCAGCGTGCTTTCTCGCGTCTGTTTCTTTCTCAGCAATGTGTTTATGGTTGGCATATATGTTGTCTTTTTGAAAATGAAAAGCTGCTTCACAAGAGATGTACACTGGGCTGATGATGCCGCTATGTGAAAAGATATTCAAGTACATTCTATAGCCGGTACCGGAACTTTGATGTCATAACAGGCGGGCCCTTAGAGATGACTGCTGACCGTTTCTAGCATTTCAGTATATCGCTATCCACACACTTTCCTGCCGCGTGGCGTAAGGTTCCCTCAGTACGAGGGGTTTAGCATCACATAAAGTGGTACCATTTTCTGATTGGCTTGTACGAGAAAGTAAATCGCGTTTGTAGACATAACCGTTGCTCTATGCATTCCTCCTTGTGACGTGCCATGACGTCATCTAGGAAGGTCGCCACTCCCACTGTACGTCATGCTTCTGCTGAAAAAAAAAAATAATATGAGGGCGCTATAGCGCTGTACCGCGCCGCCGAATGTACGAATGTTGAGTATATGGCACTCTAGGCCTTCCCTCAGATACCGCTATCTCTCGTGACGCGCAGGCCTGTCATATTCACCTGCTGCCGCTCAGCGCTTTTGCAGGGACGACAGGAGAAATGACCTACAGGAGACACTGCCTCCTCGAGAAAATGTGCCTGAGGACGTAATATAGTATCATATCTCTCTAACCTCCTCGACTAACGGTATATAGTCACTTCTAACATACGTGTGTTCAGCGTCGCATAATAGTATTTCTTGCGCTTGACGATCGCCCTGCAAGTGGCGATTAACGTATGTGGGGCGTGCGTCTCTTCGGCACCTTAACGAGTGAGCAGCTGCATATCTATGCCACAGATCGATGAGCAGAGCGACGCCTTTCATCGGTTTATTGACGTCTGCTTCCACGAAAAATGCATGGTCGGCTGGGGGAAAACATGTTTTGAAATTCCCGTGCGACCTTCTTTTTCCCCCGCTTTTTCTTCCCTACGGACAAAGTGTCATTTCCTTTCGACACTGACCCTGCTACTTCAGTGCAGCGTTCAGGCAAGCGTGTTCTCCTGCCAGTTGCATGCGTACTTATATGACTGCACGCATACGCCGCAAATGGTGACAGACTTTACGCACGTTGACTCAGACGCACGTGTACGGCAACTAGTATCGCCAGCACAACTTTCTGATAAAAAAAAAAACGAAGCTTTGATTGAAACAAGGCTGCTGCCTGAGCATCCGCAATGAAATCTTTAGTGCTTCTGCCTGGAAGCTCGCCTATTATAGCTAAAGAGACAAACATGGTGCTGCACACTGCAGGCTTGTGCGAACTTTGCCCAAACTCATGAGGCGCACTTTAAAACCTGCGCAAAAAAAAAACTTAAGACCTTTAATTATTGAAATCAAAACAGTAGAAGTTCCGGAAGGGAATTACATCGCGTTAGAACCACCACTTGTGGTGAGCAGTGCACTTTTATGCAATACCATGTGCTTGTTCAGCGCCGTGTCGTGGTTTTTTTTTCCTTTTGTCCGTGTTTGTTTTGCGCTATTTCCCACTGCAAGACGTGTCCTTCAGTCAACGTACATGATTTACTGTGCATGCGCAATGTAGCTACTAAGGTAGGAAGGAGCCTTGTCCACGTGAATTATCACTTCGCGTCGTGCAACGTGTTTCTCACTCGTATCCCAGGAGAGCGTTGTGACTCTGCGCACAACGCCTACTGGTCGTGTCCTGGAAGGTGCTCAACATCAACGCATAAAGAAGCATGCTAAATTGTCAACGTCCTTTTTTTTTTTTTAGCTATATCCAAAGGGACGTTGGCGCCTGTTAGACGGCGCGGTTATACTTCTTTTAATTCATAGACGAGCTGATAAAAAAAAATGTCAGACAAACATTAGAGAAAAGACTACAGTAACGTCAGTTCTAAAGCTCACATGCACGCAACAAAAACAATTGTTTCTGATCAGTTCAGAAGCGTTCGAGTGTTCATGTTGGCGTACACACGGCGGTCCCCGTTGGTGGAAAACACAGCGCACATAAACACACACAGAGGAACCACAGGAAAACGCACAGTACGCATAGGAGTCCTTGTGTTTCCGTCTCCTTCGTTCTGATTGGGCAGATCGCGACTGTACATTTCTGAGTCAAAACTGCACGCAACTACAGTGAAACAGCGCAGACTCCCGCAGCTCCGCCTTGTGGCGTGCCCTCCCGCCGACTTGGACTTTCCGCTTGACGTTTCTCTCTCTCGCCACCGTTCTCCCTGTCCGTCCGGCCATTTTTCTTCCAAGAACGCATCGCGGCCCCATGCCGTGCGAGACAAAAGAGGTTTTGTTTTCCCGAGCGACGACTTTTGTTGCTGTCTCTTTCCCACGCGCTCTTCAGCGTGTCTAACATCCGCCTTCTCGCTGAGTCGCCGAGACATCCGTCGCAACAAAGCAGTGCACGGTGAGGAAACGTGCGAGGCGTCTGAATTACGACACGCGGACTTGCGATGCGACGCTCCGGACAGGAGAAGAGGGCGGTTTTGCGGAGGAGACAGCTTGTAAAAGCCCGCTCCGCGTTATCGAGACAGCGTACACAAGCGCGTGCCTCGTAGCCAGACGTCGTATGTGTTGCGAGCCGAGGAGTTATCCTAATGGGAAGGCCATAGTAGTGTGGCATTCCTATTACGATAACGCCATCTTCCGCCCTGGTCTTCAGTCTTGAAGTTACGCTCATCGCCTTTAGTTCTTTTAAAGAGAACAGCAGTCTATTCCGCACTCGGCGCCGATTCATCCTCGTTCTGTCTGTGCATGGAAACCATTTAGCCCTTAGCCCGTTCCCTTAACCTTTTATCCAGATTTTGCGCCGTTTGTCGTATATTATATTGCCACGAGACAGTGAAGTCATACCAACAGGCCCGGCTGTGCGACGGCGTGTGTGATGCGGTCATGAATGGTGAAAGGTGTATCAGTGCTATAATTGAGAAGATATTTAGGGTCATTTGCATTTTCGTACTTGGCGGTACGTTTGCAAAGCCAATTAATTACTGGCTGAAGTTACATCAGAAGACCCACGTGTTTCTTATGAAAAATCAAGCTTCGCTCTTTAATGCTTTCTTCAGTGAACCAGTAAAGGCAATATTCGCCTTACATTTTATCTAACCAGAAAGTATGCCCAATCCGCGCGGTTAAGTTCAATAACACTGTTCGATATGTAGGTATGTAAATAAATAAATAAATAAATAAATAAATAAATAAATAAATAAATAAATAAATAAATAAATAAATAAATAAATAAATAATAAATAAATAAATAAATAAATAAATATTGTGCAATGCAGCGACTTCTTTATACAACCCTTATGTACTAATGATAGAGTACCACCTTTATATTTATAATGCAGTAGAACCTGGTATTGTATTATATCCGGATATATTGAATTGCCAATAATTACTTATTTATTTATTAATTTATTTTTATTTTTATATGCTGCAGTTATTTAGCTTGGCTATGGCAGGAGTGTGTACATGGTACAAATAAACAGTGTCAAAGCAATTGGTGAACCTTTAGTAATAATAATCGTTAAAAAGACAATGCAGACTAAGGTAAAAATAAACAAAGGCAAGTAAACAATGAAACTGTGTCGCAAAAAAAAAAAAAGAGCCTGCAAGAAAATAATGTAGCTAAAGGTACACAATAAGGAGATCAATCTAAAACATTCAAGAATTCTTGTTTAGCCAATGACTGAATTTAGCCAGCTATACGATTCGATAGATCTAAGGCCTGGAGGGGAAAAGCCAGTACCAACATGAAAGGCATATGTTAAGTACGTGATTGTTTCTGGTGGATGATAATTTAGCACGTGATATTTGGTTGTTCGGCCAGGCGTATCGGGGGGAGGAGTTGAAGAAAAAGTGCAGAGGCAGCAGGGACTCAATGTTGCGTCGTTTAGTAAGAGCATTGAGACCATGGCATGCTAAATGAGAAGATGCGAAAAAATTGCTCTCGCAGCGTCGGTCGATGAAGCGAACGGCCTTCTTTCTTAATAAATTCTACTCTGTTTAGTCAGCAATTTCATACCAATTCCAAACAGCCGCACCATGCTCAATAATCGTTCTTCCGAGGGCTCTGTTTGTTAGTACGTTTGTTTCCTTTGGAGCTACTCGAAATCACCAACTTGGATATGTCAGCTTCTTCAGGGTTTTGTTGCAGCTAAGGTTAACGTGGTTTGACCAGGACAAGTTTGTGGTTAAAAGTAGGCCGATATACTTATATTCCGATACCCGCTGCCTCAAAAGAGCATTAAGTGAGCAATTAAATAATGAAGGATAATAAAGTACATAGCTACTGTCTTCTGCAAGTTTATGTTCATTTGTTAATTATGACACCACCTGCAAAAGGTTGAAAGGGAATTGTTAAGAGAATGATAATCATGAGGTGATTTGATTGTGTTGTAGATAACGCAATCATCAGCGTAAGGACGAATTTTAATAGAAACGTTCTCTCGAAGGTTGTTATAATACAAGAGAAAAAGCAGAGATACAAGCACTCAGACCAGAGGTACGCCAGCAGATTGATGTGCCTCAAGTGAGTCAAAATAGATTCATATTGGTGGCGATTACAAAGGAAAATAACAATACAGTCAACAATAGAAGGGGATGTAAGCTTTTTCAGGGCTTTGTTGTTACACAAATGTTTAGAGTGGGTGACAGTGTCGAAAGTTTTCTAAACGTCTATGAACAATGCATCAACTTGACGAGCTATAGATGAAGAGCTAGATTAGGCTGTGAGTTATTTCAATTAGCTGAGTGGTGGTGCTGAATCTGCACCGAAAACCATGCTGAGCATTAAAGGGGATATCGTTAGTGTCAAGAAAAGTGATATGTTTGTAAAGTATGTGATCTAGTAGCTTGCATAAGTGAAAGGTTAATGATCATCATCATCAGCAGCCTATCTTTATGTCCACTGCAGAACGAAGGCCGCTCCCTGCGATCTCCAATTACCCCTCTCTTGCGCTAGCTGATTCCAACTTGCACCTGCAAATTTCCTAATTTCGTCCCCCCATCTAATTTTCTGCCGTCCTCCACTGCGCTTCCCTTCTCTTGTTATCTATTCAGTATCACTTAATGTCCACCGGTTGCCTGCCCTATGTATTACATGACCTGCCCAGTTCCCTTTTTGTTTTCTCTTAATGTTGCGAAGAATATCGCCGATCCCCGTTTGCTCTCTAATCTACACCGCTCTCTTCCTGTCTCTTATCGTTACGCTAACATTTTTCGTTCCATTGCTCTTTGCGCGGCCCTAACTTGTTCTCGAGCTTTTTTGTTAACCTCCAAGTTTCTGCCCCATATGTTAGCACCGGCAGAATGCAATGATTGGACCCGCCGTGTTGCTCAGTGGCTATGGTGTTGGGCTGCTGAGCACGTGGTCGCGGGATCGAATCCCGGCCATGGCGGCCGCATTTCGATGGGGGCGAAATGCGAAAACACCCGTGTACTTAGATTTAGGTGCACGTTAAAGAACCCCAGGTGTTCGAAATTTACGGAGTCCCCCACTACGGCGTGCCTCATAATCAGATCGTGGCTTTGGCACGTAAAACACCATAATTTAATTTTTAATTTTTAGAATGCAATGATTGCACACTTTTCTTTTTAACGACAGTGGTAAGCTCCCAGTCAGGATTTGGTAATGCCTGTCGTATGCACTCCAACCCAATTTTATTCTTCTGTAAACTTCCTTCTCATGATCATGGTCTCTTGCGAGTAATTGACCTAGATAAACGTACTCCTCTACAGACTTTAGAGGCTGACTGGCGATCCTGAATTCTTGTTCACTTTCCAGGCTATTGAACATTACTTTAGTCTTCTGCATATTAATCTTCAACCCCAGTCTTACACTTTCTCTGTTAAGGTCCTCAATCATTTGTTGTAATTCGTCCCCATTATTGCTGAATAGTACAATGACATCTGCAAACAGAAGGTTGCTGAGATATTCCCCGTTGATCCTCACTCTTAAGCCTTCCCAGTCCAATAGCTTGAATACTTCTTCTAACCATGCAGTGCATAGCATTACAGAGATTTTGTCTCCTTGCCTGACCCATTTCTTGATATATATCTCATTTTCTACTTTTCCAGTGGGGAACCAAGGTAGCTGTGAAATCTTTGTAGATATTTGCCAAGATAATCACGTATGCCACCTGTACTGCTTGATTACGCAATGCCTTTATTGCTGTTGGTATCTCTACTGAATCAAATGCCTATTCATATCTATGAAAGCCATATAGAGAGGTTGAGTGTACACCGCCAGATTTCTCGATTACCTGATTAATAACATGGGTGTTATCCAGGAGCGTAGCCAGAAATTTTTTCCGGGGGGGGGTTCACCGGCCCGACCGGGGGGGGGGGGGGGGGGGGGGGGGCAAGCGTCTGCTTTTCTCTACGTGACGTGCTCGATAGTAAATATCGTAGTTTAAGCAGACTCTATACATGTATGTCAAAGACATGGGACCCTCCCCCCCCCCCCCCCCCCCTCGCGTGTGCTTGTGAAGAAAATAAGTAAAAAGTAAAGTAAGTTCAGTAAAATACAGTAAGTACGACAGGTACAGTGGGCGTTAGGAGCAACGGTCTCGCATCACGCCACTGAATGGGCCAGTCTTCGAAAACGCATCATTGAGACGACCCGCCCGATCGGAGTAGACATCATTAATTGTTAATCTTCGTTAAGCGTAGATGGCGTCGTCCTCGTCGGGGCGAAGTGCATTTCACAAGTCAAGGCCGGCTATACACGTCAAAATGCATGCGTGACCAGGCTATACCTACTCCCATAACAATAGCTTGTTCGCTGTGTCATTGCGCTAGAAAACTTAAGTACGCGCAAAAACGCGCAAGGCTTTTTTTTTTTTTTTTCGAAGCTTTCGTCGCCCTGCTCCCTCAACGAGAGGGTTGCATTTCGCGGCCGCTGTGTCTTCCGCTGTGTGCGAGCGTGCAGCCGTCATTTGCCTTTACGTCAACAGATTCAGAATGTGTACAGAATATTTCGCCGCACAGCATAGATATATGGCATGTGCACGCATTTTAAGTAGTGCGTGCTAGAGACACTGCACTTAGTGCCTAGTCCGATTATTTAAGCCGATTATTTTACGTTGGCCTGCCCGCCCGAGCACGACCAAAAAATTTATGGGGAACCTGGGCCCGGCCCGGGCCCGGAAATTTTCTACGTTACCCGCCCGGCCCGGCCCGCCACCCCTTTACCTTAGGCCTGAGCCCGGCCCCAGCCCGGCTCGAACCCGGCCCGAGACCGAAAAAGACATGTTTTTCAGAGTCGAGACGCGCGAGGATAACTCGCTGCACGTTACATGCACACCACCAGAAAGCCCGAGCCCGGCCCGGGCCCGCGTCAAAAAGCACATGCAGTGCCCGAGCCCGGCACAAGCCCGTGAAAAAACTGCTCTACCCGGCAAGTTCCGGGCTTTCGGGTAAGCCCGAGCCCGTGCAGTGCTCTAGTGCGTGCATCTCATTTCTGCTTCACTTACGCCGGTGCAAACAGGAAGCGGCCTCGTACCTCACAGAATCTCGACTGTTTGGTGTACTAGTGATGCAGGAATGAACTCCGGTCTTGTTCAGTGCATAGTGCACATAATCAATTTCTCAGGAGGCGTGAACTCCGACGAGAACTGTCAGCGCCTGCAACAAGAGTTTACTTACGCTGTACTGCGCACAGCAGTAATCCATGCCTGTCGGCTGTCTGTTTCGTGCATTCTGTTGCGAGTCGGTGGAATTTCACTGCTGGCATCAACCTCTTCGTGTGTACATTGCTGGTTTGGGATTCCACAACACAATAGCAACTACCAGCCTTGCGTAAATGCTGGTTTGGGATTCAACACAACAGTAACTACCAGCCTTCCGTAGGGGCGCAATCGCAAACAAGAGACGTTTCGCGCGCAGACTAAGCCTACGTTCACACTAGGGAAGCGGCAAGCGGGCGGAAAGGCCAAAGCGGCCGGAAAATTTTTTCCGCGCCTGTCCAAGTTGTTCACATTTGTTTTGCTACCGCCGCTGCCGCTTTCGTCCACATCCATCTAGTCTGCGTACGTTTGTCGGCGTGGTGGCGCTCATTATCGCATTATTTCGAGCGGTATGCTCATTCATTGACCCACCCGTCATCAAAAGTAATCATTTTGCGCAACTTCGCGTGTCATCTGCGACCTTCGGTAAATTCCTCGTTGGCGTTCCGTGATTCTCCTCACACGGGCGCGGTAGTGCTGAGTCACAGGTTAGTGCCTAGGCGTGATTATATTTTTTAATACCTTTTATTTACAAGTTCTAATAACATTTCATCATTTCGTATTATTGTCGGCGCCTCCAGGACACCAAAGCGGCAACGGGAACACCAAAGCTAAAACCCTGGCTGGCCCTTGTCTCGGGGCTCGCCAAAGCCTGCGCGTCCTACGTGAGACCTACGCTCCCAATCTATCGTCGCGACGAGAAAAGCACCCTGCGACTTCTGCAATATACCGTGCACGTGCGAGGAGAATTATGGAGCGCCAACGAGGAATCTGCCTAACTATTGTCTGCCATGGAAGTGGAAGAAGAAATGGCTTTTATACTTCTACCTACTTGTTTTCTAGAAATGGACAATGAATATACGGAAGACGTGAACACCTCGGAAACGGTGGTGGTGGGTTCGCCTGGCCTTGCAAAAGCGCCAGAAGTTGGGTCACGCCAAGGCTTCGTTGCCGCACCTCCGGTCGCGCGATATTGAATACTATCGCGAGTATTGCTAATAGTACGTTTTAGTACCACTCTTGTCGTAGAGCAAGGGGTGGTTCTCGATCGCGTCGATGAGCATTGCAGCCTGCACTTTTGGTGCCATGTTCAATTAAATTACGACCGGTTGTTTATATGCTAGTGTAGCTTCCGGTCGAGCAAAACGACTTGCCGCCGCGTTTCCGCTTCGCCATAGCGAAAAAATCGGTCCGAGACCGATTTGGCTCGCCGCTTGTTTTTCTGCCTGTTTTGCCGCCTAGGCGGGTGGATTTTTCAAGATTTTGCCGCTTCCGACAGCTCCGAGACCAAGTGTGAACGTAGCCTAAGATCCTGCGCCAGCGCGGCCTAACCGGCACCTGAAGGGAAGCGGCGGAAATGTATACCGGGAATTTCGACCACCTGGGGTCTTTAACGTGCACCTAAATCTAAGTAGACGGGCATCGAGCATTTTCGCCTTCATCTAAAATGCGGCTGCCGCATTTTTTGCTTCAGAATGCGGCCACCACATTCTCGCCCAAAACCTCAGAGAGTGTCGATCAAAGCCCCGACAAACACCGTGACAGTTTTTTTCCATATGCAGAAATGAGTCGCTGTAAATTACCAACCCAAACAGAAGCGCCCAGGAATTAAATTGTGATAGTAGCACCGGTTCCTTGAATTATGTGAGTGCGAAGCGACGAGAACAAAGGGTGGGTAAGTGGGGCGGGGGGGGGGGGGAATTTCGGGGGGGGGGGGGTTTGAACCCCCCCAACCCCCCCCTTGGCTACGCCACTGGTGTTATCCATTGTAGAGTATCCCTTCCCGAAGCCAACCTGTTATCTTGTTTGATTGAAGTCAAGTCTCACCCTGATTTTATAGGAATTTAACTTGGTGAATATATTGTACAATACTCAAAGCAAGCTAATTGACCTACAATTAACGAGTTCTTTAACGTCTCCCTTCTTTTGTATTAGTATAACGTTGGCGTTTTTCCAGAGCTCTGGTACACTTGAAGTCGTGAGGCATTGCGTATAAAGGGTCGCAAGCTTTTCAAGCATAATACCTACTCCATCTTTAATTAAATCAACTGTTATTCCACCTTGTCCTTCCGCTTTTCACCGGGACATGCCTTGCAAGGAACTTTTAACTTCATCGCTAGTTATAGAAGGAGCCTCTGTATCCTGTTCACTATTTCGAATGAAGTTAGTGTGGCTGCTCTGGGTACTGTACAGTTCAGTATAGAATACTGCTACTGATTTTACTATATCATCGAAATTGCTGATAACATTACCCTGCTTATCTTTCAGTGCATACATCTTGCCTTGTCCTATGCCAAGTTTTATTTTCACTGATTTCATGCAGCGCTCATTCTTTACTGCTTGATCAATCCTTCCCACATTATAATTTCGAATATCCCGTACTTTCTTCTTGTGGATCTGTTTTGACAGTTCAGCGAATTCTGTCTGATCTTTTGAGTTAGACAATTTCATGCTTTGTCGTTTCCTTATTAGGTCAGTTGTTACTTGGGAGAGCTTAACTACTGGTTGCCTTGATGCCTTACCCCCCACTTCAATTGCAGTTTCTGAAATCAGCCTAGTTACAGTTTCTTTAATTGCCTCTGTGTTATCTTCATCTTCCTGTTCTAAAGCTGAATATTTGTTTGCGGGCGCAAGCCTGAATTCGTCGGCTTTTACCCTTACTGCGTCTAGGTTGGCCTGTTCCTTCTTGATTAATTTTACTCTCTCTCTTCAAATTGAGAGAAATCCTAGACCTCACTAGCCTAGGGTCACTGCACTTTACCCTACCTAACACTTCTACATCCTGCACTATGCTGGGATCGGCAGAGAGTATGAAATCTATTTCATTCCTTGTTTCTCCATTAGGGAAGCTTTTCCAGGTTCACTTCCTGTTGCTGCGCTTCTTGAAGAAGGTATTCATTATGCGGAGCCGATTTCTTTACGCGAATTCTACCAACAACTCTCCTCTAGTGTTCCTAGAATCGATGCCGTAGTTGCCAATTGCTTGCTCACCAATCTGCTTTCACCCGACTTTTGCATTAAAGTCGCCTATGACTACAGTATACTGAGTTTGCACCTTTCTCATTGCTAATTCAACATCTTCATAAAACTGTTCTATTTCTTCACCATCGTGACTGGAGGTTGGGGCGTAGGCTTGTACTACTTTCACTATATACATTCCATTCAGCTTTATAACGACGACTGCTACCCTGTCATTAATGCTGTAGAATTCAATGTTGCCCGCTATGTCCTTATGGATTAGAAGCCCTATCCCGAAATCTCTCTTATCTGGAAGACCTCTGTAGCAGATAACGCGGCCGTTAATCAGCACTGTATCAGGCTCACCAGTTCTTCTAACCTCGCTGAGGGCAATAATATCCCAGGCAATGCTTGGTAATTCCTCAAAGAGCCCTTCTAAGCTAGCCTCACTCGAGAGGGTTCGAGTGTTAAACGTTGCCAGGTTCAGTTTCCACTGGCGGCCTGTCCGCATCTAGAGGTTTTTAACACCCTCTGCCGCTTCGCAGGTCTGACCGCTGCCTTGGTCAGGTACTCCGTAGCCGCTGGGGACTGAGGGTCATGGGTTAACTGCAAGAGTCATGAGGGAGGTAATGGCCGAATACTGCACCAAGTAGTGCTTGGTGCAGTATTCACCAAGGGGGTCAAGGACCAAGGAGGATAAGGAGGCCAATGTCTGTTCTGGTGAGGGAGTGTCCTGTTGAAGCTTAGCGGGCCTTCCCAATTTGGTCGCACCTGGACCAGGATAGCCCCACAGGCTCTGGAGTCTGAACACGTTTTTCCAATGTCATGGGCCACTAGAAGCCTGAAAATGGAGTGGACTGGAAGAGGATTCGAACTTACGACCTTCAAATTAGAAGCTCGGTGTTTTACCCCTGCTCCACGCCACCACTAAGTTAATGATATGAGTCTGTAATTTAACAAGTATTGATTTTCGTTGGACTTATACAACATGATGCCCCGATACAGATTGAATTCTTATAATCTCTATGCCCCCCCCCCCCCCCCCCCCCTTTTTCTTCCCTTTACAAAGAAAAACGAAAAGAAAATTGTGAAACCAGAAAAAAATTGTTAGCATTTAACACCCTTAGATTCTGCTGAGGGAAAACGTGAGAGGTTGAAAGTATTTGCTTCCTGCTACTCTTATTTCACTTCTGAATTGGCTAAGGCGCTATGAGTGATGAAAATTACTTGAAAAAGGAAATACCGATGCGCAAGAGAAACAAAGGAAAACAAGTCAGTATACTAGGTATGTAATGTCAAAGTTAAGCTTTCTTTACCACCAAGACGTGTTTTCAAACTTATTGTCGTTATGACATTCTAGCTGTAAGAGTTAGCCACAGATGCGCCTCCAAATCTGTGGCGGATTTCCGGCGAGTCATCATATACAGTCGCAAACTATTGTTTATGATTCGTACTGTTGCATTTTCCGTAAGCAACTTCCTGCACTACAATGTAAGATAGTTTATACATTTACACCGTCTGTTTATCGATCATTGAACGGTTTTGTGTGTGTTTAAAGAAATTTTGTTGACTGCAACAACTGTTCAGAGCGAAGCTCTTTGTAGTAGGAAACATCTTGCTCCGGTCACGAGTGTCTTCTTTATGCAGGGAACTCGATACAATAACAAGGAAATTGCTGTTCTTTACAATTTTTATTATGCGTGCATCAGCTGCCAAGTGGTTTGGATTAATCAGCGCTAAAGATCAAGAGGCGAATGGAGGGCGTGGCGTTGTTGCTTGACGTCCTCTTTTCGCGACGCCTTCGTTCGTGCGCTCCGGTCATCGATTATGTTCGGCCAAATGTCACCGGGTGCAGGAGTGACGTAATCAGCGGGAATCGTGGGGGCACTCAGGAGGACTCGAGATATCTTGAAGCGTGGCGACAGCAGAATTGCAACACACGCTAAATATGCAACGCTTTTGATTATGTATTATCTTATCTTTTTGTTTAGTTTGTGTGCGTATTTTATATAGATATAGAGTTTGATAAGACTTTTCCGAATGTAAATAAAAGCGTCGCTCCAGTCGGGAGGAACTTTTGACAGAACTGCACTGCATTCCTAAAGTAAAGGTATCCATATCAGATACATTTTTTTCCCTTCTGAACCGCGCAATGATTTATGCAAGGTAACACGTTTCTTTACACGAGAAAAAGCACGAACATCAGCGACATTTATTTATAAATATTTCATGGAGATGCACTATCTTTAACGAAACCTACTTTAAGTACTTTCTTTGACGAAGCCCACAAAACAACTGGGCATGCAAAATGTGTGTTTTCGACAAGAATCGACTTTTTTTTTTTGCCTTCTTTTACGGTTTTTACAAAAGAAACACTCACGTAAGAAACGCCGCTTACGAGCTCAGCTTTTGCTTTCTGCTGGCTTCTGTTGACACCTTTTCGTTCCAGTAGAAAAGGAAATTACGAAAGAGCGAGCCTCTGGAGAAAAATATTTTAAAACGGACCAACAAATAAAGGCCACTGCATCGATTACGCGGAAGCTCTTTATTTTTTGCCATATCGTCAGCGTTTTTCTTTACCTCTGCAGAGCAATTCCTCTCCTCTCCCTCAGGGTCCTCACTGAATGACGTCATAGCAAAGCCGTTCTTCTGGGTCAACCATCGAACCGTGCACACGCACGCGTCATGCGCGCAGCAGAGAGGGAAGAGCCGGCAATACAAAAATCCTACGTTAGGGCGCCAGAAAAAAAAAAAAAAAAAAAAAAAAGAATTCAGCAGCGCTCCGCTACTACTTCATCGCACTCTCTCTTCCTCCGTATTTCTTCCTCACAGAGGTCTACTTGCGCCTCCTGGGGCTTCCGCCATTGTCCTTCAGATGGCGCTGCAACTGCGCATGCGCATTAGTGGGACGGCAGCGCCGCCGAGCGGGCGGCCAGGTGGACCGACTGCCGACGACGAGCGGCAGCGGCTGGCTCGCTCCGAGGTGCGCGGCGTGTGGAGCAGCGTCTTGTTTTTCTCTCTGCCGAGTTTGTGGCGCGAGTGAGTGAGTGCGCGTGTTGTGTGCCGGCCGTCGAGCAATAAGCGGCGTGCGCGCGGTGTCGTCCGCGTCGTCGCCACCGTGTGGAGATCTGGGGCGCCCGGTGGCTTCAGCGTCGAGTGGCCAGCGAGCTGCCGTGCGCCGCGGTGATGCTGCGGACAGCAACGACGGCGGAAGCAGCCCGGCCATGACTCCGGAGCCCGCCTCCATGGCGCAGGATCAGCAGGAACCGGCGGCTCCGCCGCGCGCAGCCAGCCGGACCAGCGGCAACCTCAAACGGTGCGTCGCCCTGCCCGACGCTTCCCCGTATTAATTTCCTACTAAAATCAGTCAGCTGTCGATAAATTTCTGGTCACGAACAAAAGAAAGTCGACCGAGTGTTGTGCAAGGGGCGGCGCCTGCCGAAAGAGTGGCAATCTCGCGTCCATTCATCTACTTAGGATGGGTAGTTGGCAATTTCTGCCTCGTCCAATGGCTTTTGCGTAGACTCGCGTCCACTCCGCACGAGCTAAATACGAGGGATCTTTCGCTGAGCTAGTGCAGCAACTGCGAAAGGTGCGTCGCTTTCACCGTCGACAGAGAAATCGGCGTTTCGTAAACATAATTTCGTAAAAAGCAGCACATAATTGAGAACGTCGAAGTTCTCCAAAAGATCTCGGAGTAAAGTTTTTATGCAAGAGATATCAAACAGAGCGTGTCGTTGTGTTTATTATACGCGACGCACGCAACAAGCGCGTCTGTGCGGCTTGCATTTTAGCAAGGCTGTCGCCATAGGCGAGCAGGCCATCTGGCCCATCATTCAGGCACTCTCCAGAGGCGCTCGAGAGGGCAACTGTCGACAACAGATTTCGCGTTCGCGCCGGTGAAAGTGGTCGCGTGCGCTATCGAAGACGGACGGAGAAGCGCGCCTTCTATTTCGATACCTCCGAACATCCGCGTCAATGCGACCGACTAGTGTCGCACTGTGTAGTGTAATTTGTGCACCGATCACCCTACAGTCATATGCATCAACTGTTCGCAGTATAGGCAGTAAAGCTCTGGGAACCCTGCACCAAAGCGCCAATGCTCGCCGGTTTTGCACTGTAACGAATGCTGTGGTCCGACGTGCCGTGTGTATTGAACGGACGGAGATTGCTGTTCATAAAATGCTTCTACAGAGTGAAGTAAGAAAAGAAGCGACGAAGACAGCTGTGGACCTGAAATGATCTTCCGTAAGTTTAGGCATCTTGACTGTTATGTGCGGCCCCTTCTCATTTTAGTGCCGGCAGGAGCTGAGCAGCGTATGCAGAACGTCCGTCCTGCTTTCGGGATCGTCTTATACGCATTCTCTTTGTTTATACCGCGGGGCCAAAACACCCTTTAAGCTCAAAGATATATGTGTTGCTATATATGTGCGCCATATATAACGCACAGGCGAACATGAAGCACACCTCTTGTTTTGTGGTTCGTATGCTCATCTTTTGCGCATACTTAAGATGCATGCTTTGAATTCTCTCGAAGCCGTGAACTAAGCTCGCACCTACATTCATCTGTGTGCTCCCTAAACTGCACGTAAACTGCGCTCGCCGCGGCGACTACGTGCGACGAGAGCTTCTCGAGAGAAAATAAAAAAGGTTTATGACCACAACGTTCCTTCCAACCTCCGCTTCGGCTTCGCTGCAAAGCCGGAGCGGTGCAGCATCCCCTCCTAAGCGTCAGAGGCGGCTTATCGGCGTACAGGGCACATCTGTGCTCCACCTCTCTGACCCGTGGTCCATTGTGTCAGCGGCACAAAAGAAAAGGAGTGGGTACTCCTCCTCTCCTGCCGCTGGTCACCCACTCCCCTCCCCCCATCTACTGCCACCGCAGTACTCCTCTCCTGCTCCGCATCCTCCCACCCTCCACGGCGGACGGAATGACGCCGGTGCCTGCCTGCTCGCCCACGCGAGCCGAAGAGTGCGCGAAAGGGGGGCTTCCCCGCCGAACTCGCGAGACAACATGGCGACGCCGGTCGATCGATGCCGCGCTCGGCCGCGAGGTTGTTCCCGTACATCGTGGCCGGAACTGCGCAGACGCCGAGGTGCTCGCGCACCTTGAATTTGAGAGCGTCAAGAATCGGTGCTAACGAGGGGACGACGAAGCCAACACAGAAACCAAAGAATCTGAAGTCGAGAGAAAAGAATCGCTAGGGTATCAATGCGGACTTGCTTTTACATGATAGAGAAAGGGTACATTAAATTTGTGCTTCATATTTTAACAAGAGGAAACGAAACAGACGAGGAACGTTAAAAGATCAACAAATGTGTAGGAAAGAACCTGCGTCACGCTGATTGCGTCGGTTATCGTCTGAGTATCGAAGCTAAGCGACATTGTGCGTGGTCGGTCATTTAGAGGCAGATTACGTAGGAAAGCTGAGTTCTTATAGCTCAGAATATGCCACAAAATAGTTCAGGTGTCACGCCACTCTAGAGTGTCTCGTCAAACGTACTGACAATGGCACGAATCTGTTTCTAAAGAAAAATGATTACCCCACGGACGATTACTAACATCACTACATCAGCATACCAGCGCCTTAAGATGACCTCTACAATGTACACGGCCAGGAAGGAATATACGCATTTTTTTAACGAAAATAAACCATGAGCCCATAGTGACCGACCAAGGAACTTTTTTTTTAAACCTCCTTAATCGAAACGCGTGTAAAACGTGTATACAGTAGAAGACAAGGAAATTTATTAACCCGTATACAGTAGATACGCGACCTGTGGGCAAACATATGACTAAACCGAAAACGAGCAGATGAACCAACTCGCCCAGCACTTAGCCTTAATGTTCCCAAATACAAGTTCAACCGCCTCTGCGGTCTTTGTCGAAATATTTCTTAGGTAACTGAGTGAGGCACAAGCGTGTGCAGCACTTGCTAAGCACTTCTTCGCCGGCATATGCCCACTAACCTATTTCCGCTGCGGCAACTCATAGAGACCTCGAAATTAGCCTTCGCGTCGAAAATTGTTTCTCTTTTAACAATCTCTTAAAGGCGCCACCTGCAGTGACATATCTTTCGCTCCCACTGCCGTACTCTATCTGTCATTGCTTTACTTTGGCCTTAGAGGTCTGTCATCTTGTTCTCCCTTTCCTCTTTCCCTTTTATTCTTCCTGTCTTCCATTTCTGTATCTGGGTCCTCTTTCCTCAGAGTAGGCAGGCATTTTGCCCCTCACGGTAGCAGTTGCCAGCTTGCATATTGCTTTCTTTTTATCTCTTTCCATTGTATCTTTCAATAATAATAATAATAATAATAATAATAATAATAATAATAATAATAATAATAATAATAATAATAATAATAATAATAATAATAATAATAATAATAATTTATTGATATATTTATTTATTTACCATGCTCAGGAACAGGCATGAGGTCCGAGTGCTGGCGCACGCATACGTCATTAAAAAAAAGCAGGAGAGTATAAGTAAAAAAAAAAACAATGCATGAAAAGAACAATATTGGAAAGAAGAGTGTGACATACAACAAGGCGCAAGGTAAATACAAAAGGAAAAGGACGAGAAGGGCAGCTGAACAATATGTGAAATTATGAAACAACAATGCTAAGCTCGGAAAAGAGCAATGACAGCGAGGTGTGAAAAACATTAAGATCATGAAAACAAGCCTTATAAACAGTCTGTATTCTGTGGACGGTTGAGTGTTGGTGATGACAGGTAGGAACCCGGAAAGGTCTGTGTTCTTTGGTGATCTTGCGCGGAATACGACACATGGTACAATTGAGGAATTCAGGGCAGCTGAGGATACCGTGAAGGAGCTTGAAAAGAAACACAGAATGTCAGCGTGATTACGTCCGCAGCGAAGTAATGGTAATCGCAATAATCCAATAGTGCTAGAGCAAGGTCCAGTGTCCGCGTTAGCAAAGTGGTGATGATAATATATGCTTAGAAACTTTTTCCGGACCCGATCTATAATGTCACTGTTGGATTTAGAAATTCCATTCCAGACGACCGACGCGTATTCGAGTTGAGGAAGACAGATTGTTGCGTACAACTTGCGGAACGGTGTAGGAGAATTAAATTCTCTCGACAGTCTGCAAACAGAGCCAAGAGTGCGCATGCCCCACATTTCAACGCGTTTAGTGTGAGCTGAAAAGTGTAAGGTTGAATCAAAAAGTACAGCGAGATCATTAATCTCACGCACCTTACACAATGGTACAGAATATACGGAATAAGAAAAAGAAAGTCTCGCTGTTTTGGGCGTGAAAGTCACGACTTTGGTCTTAGCAGTATTCAAGGTGAGGTTATCATCTCTGCACCATTTAGAAAAAGAAAGCAGGTCAGACTGCAGGATGCGACATTCATCAAACAGTATGGAGTGCCTTAAAAATCTTTATTTCATCGGCATATAGAAGGAAAGAAGAATTCCGAATATAGCAATAATGTCGATGACGTAATCACCACCATAGCGGTTATTACACCCGCCGTGGTGGCTTAGCGGCTATGGCGTTCCGCTGCTAAGCACGAGGTCGCGGGATCGAATCCCGGTCGCGGCGGCCGCATTTCGATGGGGGCGTGTACCGTGCATTAGGGGCACGTTAAAGGACCCCAGGTGGTGAAAATTAATCCGGAGTCCCCCACTATGGTGTGCCTCGTAATCAGATAGTGGTTATGACACGTAAAACCCCAAAATTTAAGTCATCGACATATTGTGACGTCATAACAAAGAGCAGAATTCGATTACGTTGTGTATAGCAGTAAGAATAGGAATGATGACGTTTCACATAAAAAAAATAAAGATGAACAAGAATGCTGCTCTCATTTCTTCTGACTGCGCTACAGTGGGACACGCTCAGCGCAGCAGGAACGGAACGAACCTCAGTGTTTCATGACGTCATTACCCATCCACCACCGAGGGTACTATTCTGGACATCGTCAAATTCCGCCATGTTGTCTAATTTGTTAATGGCGGTATTTTTTGACGATCAGAGGCTGCTGTGGGCCTCTCCGATTGGTTCAAAATGCCGCCGTTATACCCTGGGCACCGAAACCGAAATTGGCTCGTAGAAAAAAAAGGGTGCAGTAAATTATTTACGGTGTTCCGACTCCTGGCAGTATTTCTTTTAGGGTTTAGAGGGCTTGGATCTCCACTCACCGCGAAAAAAAGACAATAATAAATAAAAATAAAATAAACAAATAAGTCGGAAGTGTCAGGTCAGTACTCCTTTAACCTTTTCACTGACGCATCAGGGAGATCACCGCTTGAAAGGACCAGATAGAAAGACCCGGTTTCATCCATACGGATGCTTCGTCATGTGTTATACAAGAGAAAGTGATATTAAAGAGTAAGCCGCTGTCGCAAATATTGCTGGTCGAGGCTCGGGGAGCCGCTTTAACTTCATGCGAACATGCGCGCACGTGTATTTCTGTTCTCATGACTCATAGTACGCCTTGACGAGACATTGCTGTGGCATGACTGATATTCTGATATTCATACGCAGACGTGACGATACCGTGGGTTATTATGTCATCCCTAAGACGACTTGAAGGTGAAATTGAGCAACGGTAAGAAAGAAAGAAAGCTCAGTGGATGTAGTTCAATCGCATTTTAACCATTGTACCGTTTGTAGAGCCAACTTTAGATTTTCGTAATAAGAAAAAAAATTAAGGGATTACAAGAAACTTCTTATTTTCTCCTTGAATGTTTTGCGCAGTCTTTTTAAGTTATAATCATCGCTTCCTTTATTTATCTTCTGTGGGTTTACTTTTACCATTTTTGGTTATAAAACAGATTACGGGGTATTTTCTATACCTGAGCCTCTCCTCAGCATACTTTTTGCGTACTAGAGTAACAAAATATTTTCATGTACTACCCCGGTTTATCCAGCAGCTTAATTACAATAAAGTGAAAGCTGCCTTCTGCGTTGAATCCTCACGACTGCCACTGCCTTGAAGGGCCGCTATCTCATCGACCCAAAACGCACGAGGGTTTCCTACGTTGCGAAGACAAATTCATGTAGGAAAGGCGCACTTTTGCTGAAACCTTGCGGCGACCAGCGTTTCACCGTGTGACCTTTCAAGTGCTTCCGTCAATGAGCAATAAAGGAAGCACTTCCATGGCATCACGTGAGGATCATTTATAAATTATACACGCTGCCGTATCAGGACGCTTATGGCCCATGAGGCTCGCCCTTTGAACTTTCGAAATACTGCACTCGTTGCACTTGTCCCAACGGCAGTTGTATTTCAATAGCGTAGCTAACACTTTCTCTCTCTCCCTCTAATTCATAATTGTCTGTTTCCTTCCTTCGATTTTTTTAAGGCATATTTATTAAACTTATTTGAGCTACGACACCGAAGTTAAGTTACAGGCGCATAATAAATGTATGCGTAGTATTAAATCAGGGTATAGCATGCAGTTGACCTTCGCGAAAAGCTAATGACTTCTGATGATCGCGGTCAGCTTCTCGCGATCATAAAAATTATATCAGCTGCGTAAGGTTTCTAGATCTGCGTAGACGCTCTACGTACACAGACATTTTTAAGAGTTTTTAAGAGTTACATAAGTTACATATTGTGCATTTGTAGCGCAGGAACAAGCAACACCAGATATATATATATATATATTACATTTCGCCGATTGCAACTGGAACTATAGGGCGCAGCAAGCATATTACACCTGGAAGGACAGTTCTCCCCGTCGCGTGACAGGCGGACAACCTCGCTGCACAGATAGTTCACTGTCGTGCATATTGCGGCCGCCGGGCCGTTGCGGTGTATTTGCGGAAGAGCGAGTTTGAAAGAAAACGGAAGTGGCGCAATACGGAAGGGCACGACGACGCAGTGGGAATCAGTGCGGTACGCGGTGAATACCTGCAGCCGCTCCCCGGCTTCCGCTGTTTTATACGAAGCAGTGAAAGGCCTGCGGCTCGCGTAGTTTGTGATTTGAGTGAGACTGTATGGACAAAGCCTGCACAAATAAAGCTTATTTCGGTTTATTACGTACTGCCCACGTGTTAGCCCACTAAAGGTCTATTTGCTGAGGGTGAAAACCGCAAATATGTAAGTAAAAAAAAAAAAAAACAAAAAAAAAACACGGCGAATAAATTTTTTTCAAGAGTTGAGTATCTTTTTTATATTATTATTAGCTTCATGTTTAGGAAATGTTTACATTGTGTGTTATTACTTTTTGCTTTGCTGTATACAGATCCGGTCTACAAAATTAAAATAAATAGTAAAAAAGGAAAAATAAACAAAATTCTGAACGCGTTTACGCTCAGCATGTTCGAGTAAACCCAATACGCAGTAGAGCAGAAACAACTTGCGAGCATTCGCGTACAATTTGTGGAAAACAAAAACCTATAAAGCGTTCAAGAACAGTTCACGCATCAGCTCGAATACGCGCTTCGGTATACGATCTCGGTCTCTCACGTTTGTAGTGTGTACGTACAAAGCTGTAATACTTCCGCCCGCAAAAGTCGTCCGTGTTTCCGGTAGCCGCTGACTGTTGTAATTACTTCTAAAGCACCATGTTGTAAAGAATAATATTTTGTTCTTCTCTTTTATTTTATACTTTTTGCGCAGCCACCGTTGCTGAACGCATCGGGAATCGGGTGGGTTGGTTCCTAAATTAGGGCCATTAGCGTTGTGTTTCCATACTAAAGTTGCGGGTTCCTTTATGGGCCGTACAGATTGTGAATCGATGGGCGCGAATTCGGAACCCGCTTCAAACATTCAAAACAGACGGTTGAAGCCGAAAGCTCATTACTGGAAAAGATATTACGGCAGTGCAGATTTCGTTCAATGCCCACTCTGCAAAGGGGCGTGGCGGGAACAAAGAGGTCATAGTGTCCCGTGTGTTCTTTGTGTCCTAGCTGTGACTACCGCTCGAGTTATCTTTTTTTTTCTGCTTTTTCCTAAACGCAGGTCTTCAGTCCCGTTGTACATTATGCATATTGCACAGTGGCTTCAGTTTTTTGCCGACTTAACTCGGGAGAGATCACGCAGAGACAGATTTAAGAGATTAAAATATTCATCCCGGATATAAAGTCATGATGCATGAGGAACTCCATAGAAATGGTTTTAAATTGTTCTTGACGTCATCCTTCAAGAATAACGGCGGTGATTTGGTCTACACTGTTATGCACTTCGTCACAGAGAACAAAAAGAAACCGTAAAATACGTTTCGAATGCCGTGAAATGACATGAACATTCAGTATGCAGCATCAACATGGCGACCCACCACACTAACGTTACATATTCATATCTGTGTTTAGGCAAAGAAAAGTAGTGTTTATTATAACAAATAGAAGGAGGCAGTCACATTGTCCACCTGCATAGAGATGCTGCTTTTAGCATCTAACGGTGGTGCTTAAACAAAAAATGCGTTTTGCACGATACGAGTGTGTAACAAGAACCACCGTGAAAAGCGATGACGTCTCTGAGCTGTCTTCGAATCTTAGAAGAATATGAATAAGAAAGAAAGAAAAAAAGAAAGAAAGGAAAGAAGAAAGAAAGAAAGAAAGAAAGAAAGAAAGAAAGAAAGAAAGAAAGAAAGAAAGAAAGAAAGAAAGAAAACTAATTACGAAGAAAAGATAAGTTTTCCACGGGAAGGTGCAAAAGCAAGAAAATATTTAAATGTATCAGGCCGGTGATAAGGGGTGTTTACAGTCCCGGTAGACAGCAACAAAGCAGTTTTTGCCGAGGTAAGAATGCCATAAAGTCGTTGATAAGAGCAACGCAATAAAGGTTGCCGGAATCTGGGTCAGTGTATGCAGTCTCTTGTACTGTCTCCAAGATGTCCTGATAGCAGGCTGGCTCTAGTGCGTCGGATGAAAGCAGGCACTCTAGAGGCAATGTATTCAATGCGTTCTCAACTGCAACCGCTCCAAAAGCTTTGAAACTTTTCTCCTTTTCTACTTATATTGTTTGTTGTTGTTATCGTCATCATTATCGCTGCGCAAAGATTCATAGTAACAAGTTCTCCTGAGTTGAAATCAGATAGCGATCGTGATTTATAATTCAGGCACACTGTCCGTCCGATAGGCGATAGCTAACGCGATAACAACGCTTCTGACTTCCGCGTCGAATCAAGACCTTCGCATCAAAGCCGGCAAGGCCTGCAGGTAGAGCTATGGTGTCGCCTTAGAATCAGAATTTATTATTTAAGGTTCAGTAATGTGGCAGGTATTTAGTACGCAGGACTCTTTGTGAAAGACTGTATCGAGACCTGCTGTATAATTCAATCGATGGATAACAAGGCAAGAAAGCGCTACATCGAAATGAAAAAAGCAAATAGAACAATATACAATATTGATTACTAAGAATGACAGTGTTTTAACATTATGTTACAACATAAGAGAAAAAACTCGCATAGATATATATATATAAAAAAAAGGACATGGCCGGAATTGAACCCGCGACCTCAGCAGCACAACACCGCCATAGCCACTGAGCTACGACGTCGGGTTTTGATGCACACATGACAAGCATCTTTCTTTTGCTGGATGGACTATAACTTATTGACTAAGTGCACTTGATGACGATTAAAAATTATTTATGCATATTCCATTGTGTAGAGACAAGGGCGAAATATTGATAGGCGCAGACACCTCTCGCTATTCGCGCCTATCGGCCACTCGGTATTTTCCCTAGTTTTCTTTGAGAGATCGTCAAACTCGGTATGATATTCATTCGAAACAAATAAAGCAAAAGAAAGGCGTCGTTAGAAATTGTTCGCGCAATAAGCTCTCATCTTATATAGCCCAGGCTCCGACGGAAACTCGCGTTGTCAGGTAGCGTGTCAGATAAAAACACAAAAACAATGAACCCGTACAGGTTCTGAAAGGTCGGTTAACTTTTGAATGTCATCTCGCTCGTAAAGGGCTGAGTGCACTGTTGCCGCCATCTCTTGGTGAGAACACACCCGCTCCCCGATTTTTCTTGCTACAGCTCAAGTGCCCAGATAGGCGGCGAAAGTATGAGCTGTCAACCCTCGTGTGCATATCTTTCGTTCCGTTTGGCTGTGCAGCGCTGATATGGGCGCGTGTAGACGCCGTCAGCTGGTGCGAAGGATAAACGGCTTCACCGGCGCGTCAGGTGCGGAGAGCAGCACATCTCTCGGAAGCCACTTGGCACCTTGGTCAGCTACACACGCTGTTGGCGGGGCGCCCGAGCGGAGCGGGACGTCGTCGGCGCCGGCGTACACAGAATGAAAAAAGATCAACGTCAGCGGGGGCGCGAGTCGCGAGGATCCCTGTGTGTGTGTGTGTCGCTGAACTTTGCCTCTACCGGGGACTGGCTCTGGCAACGGCTCTTATAGACATAATGCATGATGCGCGTGATTCTTATTACGTAGTTCTTAGAATACGGCGGCGAGTGCTGATCTGAGCTTATATCAACTGTGCCATTACAAAATGGCGATGTTCTATGTGCCATAGAGTACTGCTCCTGCGGAGAGCCGTTGCAGTAGCTTTTGACTTGGGAAGGTGTGGCACGAGTCTCAGACGAGCCTGTCAACAATCACCGATCACTTACAGAATGTTGACGTTCTACGCAATTTGAACAGACTGAAAATGATTTGTTACTACTTGGGTGTCAGTGCATCTAGTTACTTTCCCGGGTGAGCTATTTCGGCAGTTCTCATTACGAAGAGTTAGCTGTATAAGCACGAACAGCTGAAAGGTACACTCTGGTACGAACCACAGCACACTGTGTCATCCTCACACGTGCGCACAAAGGTTCTAAAGCTTTTTTTAATGCTTTTATTTACTCTGTTCTATAACGCATAATTTTTTCTATAACGCATAAGCTTTTCTATAATGCATAATTTTACTCTCAAAAAAAAAATAATCTGCTGTATGGCTATCGCGACATTTTATTGAATTTTTCATGTCCACGTGTCACTGAGCCATGTTGTTATTGATGGAAATTTATATTGAAATACCTTCAGTTTGTACAAGTGTAAAGTAAAGATGCAAGCGTGAACAGCTCGCCGAAAACAATGTATTTACCTCAAGCTTACAATTACGCAAGAATATGCTCTTGCGTAGCGTTTCCGTATAGACTTCTGTTGACTTACATCGAGAATGGCGCTGTACGTATATCGCTGAACCGCAGTGCTGCTGCACGGAGATCGTCGCACTTGACAGCTCTCAGCATCTCATGCCAATGTAACCTGGGGCACGTCACTTGCACGCCAAACCAATGACAAGAAAGCTTGCAGCTTACAATATACGCGCAGAATATTTTCCTCACAAAAGTATTACATAAAATACTGCAGTGCCTTCTTATACACGAAGTATTCCTATGAAAGAAACCTATGAGAATTCTTAGATAAGACGTTTTGATGAAGTGGCATAATAGCTATAAGAAATTGTTGAACAAGCATGTCTGCCCTCTGCACGTACCGTTTTACACGAACATTTTTGTTTACTAGTAGAAACGCAGTGGCACTGCATGGTCGAGGGCCCATAGACCCTCGGCCGCTGCCGAGGGTCTGTGGATATGATGAACTCCGACCGAAGCTGATTGCCCTTTTACCGTTCTCCTCCTCCACCACCTTTGCAACCGAGCTTCTGGCAGATATAGACATTCTACAATAAATTGTTCCTAAAAAAACCGCTACGATCGTCCTTTCATTTCAGACGCGGTGCTGACTTTACATAAGAAGTCCAGAAGTTTTCTTATGTAATCTTCTTATGTAATAACTTTTATATAAGAAGTTACATAAGAATAAAGTACATTAGAAGCTTTTGTAAGACACTGCTGGCCCAACAGGCAATTTTTGTACGTACTATGAGTAACGCATTGTCTAGCTATTATAGGTCAGGGACCCAGGGACCTACGGTCAGTGACAGACTTAGAGAAATGGTATGACCATGGCTTAATCGACCACCTACTGTTCTATCCAATTCTACACTCTTGCTGCAACTATCATCCCGTAGATAGACACGTTCTAAGGCGGTAGTTATATAACAGCTCCACTCTTGGTATTTACCGTACGGAAAGAAAAGAAAAAAGAAAGGATGCCAGATGAGCATACAGCTACAAATACGTCAGCAGATGACCTCCTTATAATCCATGTAGGAATATTGGGAACGTGTCAACTGCTGCGATGACTAGCAATTATGTTCGCCTTGTTGTTCCACTAGTGTGCATAAATTACTGCAGTGCCTTCTTATACACGAAGTATTCCTATGAAAGAAACCTATGAGAATTCTTAGATAAGACGTTTTGATGAAGTGGCATAATAGCTATAAGAAATTGTTGAACAAGCACGTTTTTCAAACTTTCAGATGGGCGGAGAAATCGTTCCGCACACCTTCAAAGGTGAGGCGTGCGGCTGCAGCCTTCGTTTATTATTATTATTATTATTATTATTATTATTATTATTATTATTATTATTATTATTATTATTATTATTATTATTATTATTATTATTATTCATTTGAAAACATATACATTTCACAGGAAAGTGAAAGCGAGAAGCAGGCTGGCAACTGCCACCGGAAGGGGCACAACGCCTGCCTACTCTTTAGAAAGGAGGAGATAGAAACATAGAAATGGAAGATAGGAAGAAGGCTTCGTTTAACACAACGTAAGGTGGGAGATGCATTAATTAGTAACGTTGTCTTCTTTTAACACAACATTACTAATTAATGCATCTCCCGCCTCACACAGCAGCTTCTACCAACCAATAGAAACTTGTTGAATAGTCATTGTATTAATTGGATAGTATCCGTGTTCAAGCGCCTTTGCCAATATTTTGAGCGCGAACATGAGCGAGAACCCCGAAGGTTAGTCGTCACCGAATTCGCGGAGCTGGCAGCTGCAACGAAGCCCGCTGTGAAAACAGCTATAGCGTTTGCTCTCGTAGAACCGCGTCCTGAATTTGGGGACCGCGCCCTCAAGAGGGTGACGTTTCCGGCCTTCTGTCGCGACGCCAACGTCGGCGTTCGCTGCGTGCGAGCGGCACATATAGATCGTCAGCGCTTTACCGTGTCAGCTCTCCGGAGTGTCGTCCGGTCGCACAAACAAACAGAGATGGACGTCGGCCAGCCGGAGAGAGGTCGCGTCGTCGTCGTTTCCGTCGCACGCTGCATGCATTCGCGAGTGTATGTCAGTGAACCCGGCAGGCAAGTTTGTCGCCCATGCTCCCGGGAAGCTATAGCAGCTGAAGCAGCTGCTAAAATTGGCCTTCTTGGCCTCGGGGAATGTGCGCGGCTCTTCTCTGTCGGAGGAGGCTGACTCTTGCCTTTCCCTGACCGAGGCGACGGGGGAAAGTGGTCCACGGCTGTTCCTGCAGCCGGCGCTCAGGGCGGAGGAGGGTCGGCGCTCACTTGGTGCGCTGCCGCTGCCATGCGATGCCGCTTACTGGCCTCCGCTGCCGCCGGGGCCAGCTCCGAAAATTGGAGCGGCGCCTCGGGGATTTGATGCGGCTTGCAGGGCCGCAACGCGCGTCGCGCCGTCGATTCCGTTAGGGGTGAGTCAGCGCGCGGAATCATTCCGGGGTCATTCCTCGTTACTTTTTGCGAAGGAGTGCGTCCGCTGCCGTCTAACCCCGGTGAAGCGAAGGTGGCCGTAACGCCGATGGGGGAGACAGTCTTTAGAAAATTTGTTGAAATTTAGTATACGCGCTCACCGGGCTCGTGTGGGCGGTAAAAGCTTGTGCAGCTGCGAGTTCTGGGGCCGCAACGATCTGCGAAAAACTGACAGGTAGCGCTCGGCAACGGCGTTCCTCTTGTCGGACATGGCTTAATTGCCTGCCATCTTGGCTTTTCTGGTCTATCAACCTTTCTCGAAACCAGAGTTCCGAGGTTCAGAGATCCACAAAACATGAAAATGTCCCACTGTGTGTATACTTTTGTCGCGATATTGACAGCGTAATCTATCGTTGTAGTCGCAAGACAAAGTTGATGGACGCAGGAGTATGTGTGCTATAGAAGTGTATTAGAGGGCTTTAAAATTGCGGATGTAGAATGCGATATATAATGTTAAAGAAGTGGAAATCTAAGGAGGAGAGACAGCGAAGCAAACTAAAAACAGAACAATCTTCGTTTGATTAACTCGCGAAGAGCGTTTCGAGTTGGGCTTGTTGGTTGTTTATCGGTACTGGGATGCCGCGCAGGAACCGTACGAAGACAAATTGAGGCACGAAGAAAAGACAGCGTCGAGCGTGTCTTCGTGCCGCAGTTATCTTCGTCCGATTCCCGCGAAGTTCCTCCGTAGCGGTGCTTAACTCTTCTTCTGCACTCGGCGCTATTTTCTGAATGAGCCTCTTCTGTTGGAAGGGCTTGGCTGTCCCGGTCTTTGTCTCCCTCGGATGCATCGCAAAAAGTGATAGTGCCGGCGAAAGTTGTTTTCGGCTTCTCCTTCGCGATAAGGTTCGCTGCGCCACGGCTTACTTACGCTTGAACACAGCAGCGTCTTTTAAACGTCTGTATAATACTTTGGCAATGGCTGCGAAGACTGATCAAATTAACCGTGCCGTTTAGGACACGTTTGCGCAAGCCTTCAATAACCTCTTCTTCCGTCGTCGGATACCTAAAGAATGTCGCAGTTTCGCCCGAAAGGCGAAGCATCGATTGCGATAGCAAATTAGTAGAGAGCTATTCGAAGTAGGGATAGTAGTTTTATCGGCTGCATAAACTTGGACACATTCGCTTACTAACTGAATTAACAATCGTGGTGTCAGCGCGCACAAGCAAACATGAATAGATCACGCTGAATGACCGCAGACAACAACTGTCAAAACGCTGGCAGCAAGCGCAGGTTCGCGCGGTCTATCGCTTCAACGGAAACTGAGCGGCGAATGCACAGCGCGTACAAAGGTCAGAGCCGTGTGGAGATAAGAGACGGTGCGGGCGACTGCCACCGCCGGGCAAAGTGCAGAGGAGTTGTGTAGAGGAAAAGCTGCCCCCCCCCCTCCCTCCCGCGCTGCCTTCCCGCTTTCTTGCTTTCGCGTGGGAGATTGAGTGGCCAGTTCCCCTTGCGCCCGGTCGCAAGATAAGCATTTGGTGAAGCAGCACAGCGTCGCCCCGCCCGCCCGCCTCCTCCCATACCCCCACGGCCTTTCGCGCGACGGTCGCGTTTGGTTTCCGCCGTGCGTTCGCTCTCCGTGATAGCGCGCGTCCCCCGCGCGCTTTCGCTCGCGCATACGGCGCGCGGCGACGATTTTATCGCCCTTGGAATCTATACTGAACCTCACGGCGACGGCGACGGCAGAAAACCCGCTTGAAGTGTCCATATAATTGCTATCGCAATAAAACGGGTTGGCTGCAGATGTCGAGCTTAGCTAATGAGCCTTTAAACTTGGAATATAAGACGTCTTGCAATTCAATCTTGTAGCCGTTTTAATAACAACCATAAGTGCGCGCTTGTGTTTCTCTGCCCATTTGCTTTGCCTGACCACTGCGCCACTATATAAACTGCTACACGATACACGACACCTCGTCTACATACAAACAACTGCCTGTTCTGGAGTGCGCACTATTCGAATCACTCATGTACTCCCCTGAGCAAGAGTACACGGATCATGGATTGCACGATGAAGGCGAGTTTGTTCTCCACCTGCGAATGTAACTTTAAAGTAAAGACTGCATTCCTAATTTAGCATTGTCAACTTCTCAGTTCGTCTGAATTACAAATAAATTCACAATTTATTTTTTTGGGGGGGGGGGGGGGGGGGCGAGCCTATAAGGTTTGTATACTTTTGCTCACGGGTGTACGTATACTTTGCAATGCCGCGGAGTTACAGCACTACACATGTGAGCGGTGATGCTGCGAAGCGTGTCCCGCTGTTCCCTCTCTCACCAGAGCACGCGTCCGTCTGTCTCGCAAAAAGGAGGACGCAGCGGCCAGCCGCTAATTACACAGCAACGACTACGGCCGGGGCGACCACCGCCGTTGCCTCATCCCTCGGCTCGCAGCAACAGACTCGCTGCCGTGGCGCCCTGCTTTGTTGCACCCGGTGGCCCCGGCGAGCAAAGCCAGGCTGTGACGGATCGACGGCGGCGATCTCGTTTGATGTGAGCCGGCGCGCGGCACTCTCGCCCGGCCGGCCAGCAGCAGCCAGCCAACCCCTTTGTGGCCAAGCGCTGACGATAACGAGCATCCCTCGGCGTCGAGACAGCGCACGCCTCAGGAATGCATCTCTCTCTCTCCCGATGTTTGACTTGATCCGCTCCGCCGACGCCGGCCGTGCGGAAACATTCATTGACACCTTATAGATGCTCTACGAAGTAGTGTCAAGCTCTCGTAGAGAGTTCGTTGACTTCGGTGGAGTCTGTTGACTTTCCACGCAACACTTATCGATAGTAACGACTGTAAGTAAAACAGAAGGTCGGCGCCCATCTTCGAGTAGCACGATACCGCGGAGGAAACTCATGCGGGTTCTTCAGAAACAAAGCGTCAGAGTTGAAGAAAAAGTCCTGGTTCGGGGATCGATTCCCCACCAACGCCATTCAGAGGCAGCCACTCGACTTCACCGCAATGCCAGTGGGGCCTTGGATGCCTTCTAAGACGATTTATTACGTTCTCCGCTACGCATATGACTCTTTCGCTTGCTTCCAGTTGTCACGTGTCATAGCATCCATTATTAAGTATCGAACCCGCTTCATTTTATGTCTGTGCCCTTGCTTGTCCTAGTATATAGAAACGTAGAGATCATGAAAGTGATAGCGGAAGTGGTGTAAGCGAACTTTTACCCTTACGTTGACAGCACTATTAACGCGATGACAAGGATATCATTTACTGGTCAACGCTATAAGGAAACAAAATACAAGTCCTTCATCCCTCGTAGCCAATTCTAACGTCACTTTCATTTCCCTTAAGTTGCCCATACCTCCCCCCGCTTTACAAAAGGGGGAGCCAACAGCACATTGCAGAACTGGAACATATTATATTATAGATATAGACATGGAGCAGCAGCCAGGCTTATTGATGTAGGCGTACCTCTCCAGTTATCATAATTGTTTCTCTCGCTCGAGCAAAAATTGAAAGAAAGAGAAAGAAATGGCGCATTCACACGCCGAGAAGCTGTCAAAGTGTCACAATCTGTCACGCAATCGGCATAGTCTCAAGAAGCGCAACACTATACTCCGAAAGCAGTCTGAGCAAATGTCGGTCTGGACCATTGCTCTAGAATCCTTTCATCCGACGGAGGGCGGTTGTCGTTCGCACGGAGCTGTAATTGGTACTCAATTGGTGTGTTGGCGCGGCGCAGTAATCGTCGCGGCGAGGACGCGTGGTACGATAATAACGAATCAGTGACTGAACGTGATTGTGTGTCCAGCGGAATTGCGCATAGTCTGACCGATAAACCCCGCTGCTGGCCTCCAGCAGCTTTTCATCCGAGGCTCGCGTGTTTATTGTGATGACGCTATAGCGTGTGAATGCGGCACAGATGTAATGAGGCCGGACGCCTATCACGCGTGTTTGCCTACTTACACGAATGGCAAACCTGCGGGCCATTTGCCTGCCTTCGTTGCCGCGTCGCGTACGGTGCGATTGAATCGAAGGGTTCTGCACTGCGAGTATAGTTGCTTCGTGTATATTTTATTGGGCTGTTTTAGGTCGTGTTGCGTCGTAAACGTCCAATAGCTGCAATTCTTTTTGAGCGAGATTATTCGTAGCACATATTTTTCTCCCCTTCTAGTGATCGATCCGGCGATATATCTTATCGGCTTCAGAAGCCGCTAGAAAGCCTGCATGCACGTTCCCTTCGCAACTCATTTTAAGCGGCCCGCTGCAATTCAAGACCAAGGTCAGGAAGGCGTCCGGGACGACAGCCGCTAACGACATCTTCCTGCTCAAACTGGCCCTCCTGTTTTGAAGCTGCTCGGCGCTTTAAGCGAGACGCATCTGCCTCTAACGTCCCGTGCACCTCCTTACGTTGTTATCCGTGCACTCTCAAGACAGCACTGCTTCCCGTTCTTCCTGTCTTCTTTGCATGGAGGCGATGTCCTCGTACGTACACACGTGCCCTCTCTCCCCCAACGTTACTCTCGAGTAACGGCGCCCTGTGCCTCACGCCTGCTATACCGGGCGCCCATAGATCACCGCGAACAGTCGTATAGCAGCCAGCCCATATACTATACCACGCCAGCGTTGTCGCCGCCGTTGCTGCGTGCGACAGATTGCGGTCGCCCGGTCGCACACGCGCGTGTCGCAAAAAGAACTCGCATTCGACCCCCCCTACTCTCCCCTCGCTTCTAAGCGTCTCCTGCTTATCGCGCGGCGAGCTACGCGGGATCGCAAAATACCGCCTCGCAAGCGGCACGGGAGAGATGTTAGATTGCGAGGAAAGAAAGAAGAAAGCTGGCAGCAAAACGGTCCCTGACCAGTTCGCGGTGTCTGCAGTAGCCGCTCGAAACCGTTACGTCGTCCATCTCGTTCACTCTGGATGAGAGAAGAGGGGGCGATGGGGAAGGGACGTGACGACCCTGCTCACGAGGGGGTCACGGCACAGGGAGTTGTTGAGGGGTGAGAGGGGGTGGGGGGGGGGGGGGGGGGGAGGACGCTGTGAGAAGCCGGGGCCGAGCGCGGCGTCAACCGTGCGGTTCTGCGATGGGGACGCGAGAGGGGGGAGTGTCGTGGTGAAGCCTCCCCCCCCGCTACCCCCCGTCAAGGACGGGTCGTATGCCAGCCGAATGATGCGGAGGAGGAGGTGGTGGGAGCTCCCATTGAAAGCGAGCCGCCCTATATGGGACGCTCGCGTGCCGTCCGCGCCCCAGCTGCCTCTTGTGTTTGTGCGCGCGTGGACTCTGTACATACACGTGCATTCTTACCCTCCCTGTTTGATAGGGGGCACGTGCGTGTGTACGTCCACAAGCAAGCGTCTATGGGCGCTCGGCAGTGCGGCCACGAGGCTTTAGAAAGACGCCGCCATAGCTCGTTGGTGGCGGTGCGTGCGTCTGTACTCGCGCGCGCGCGCGCGTGTGTGTGTTTGTGTGCGCATATCGTGCGCTGAGGCCATCGCTGAATGTGCTGCTCGCGCATCATGTATCGCCGGTTCGTGCCCTGGCTAAACGCGGCACGCACCTTTGTTGCGCTCGGGGCGCCGAAAGAAAAAGTAAGAAAAGAATTGAAGGAAATCTAGCTCTGGGTGGCTGCCGTTTTCGTTGCGCGATCAACGCGGCCCGCCTTTAATGGCGGCTTCGGGTGGTCTCTCGTTGTAGAGCCGAGGAGCAGTTTCTGTCTCGAGAAAATGGAGAAGCGAGTCGTTTGTGGGAGTACCACAGAAACGACCCTGAATCGCAATTCTGAGGGATGGCCCGGTTTTATTTCTTTCTGTCCTCTCTCTCGCTTTCTGCGAGTCACTCTGCGTGAGAGATCGCTTGCTCCTGTTCTATACCGCGAAGTACAGGCTTGTTTCTAGATCGAAATGAAGAAAACTACGGGGAGCTGGAAAGGGAGCACCGGTTACAATGTTGCGATTCTGATTCAGAGAAGCGACAATTTTCTGCATGGGCCTGGACATGCACTAGGACTTTTCTGACACAACGATAGAGAGAGAGAGAGAAGTGATAAGGGAAAGGCAAGGAGGTTAGCCAGGCTGAGCCCGGTTGGCTACCCTGCACAGGGAAAGGGGGATTGAAAGGTGAAAAGAAAGAGAGAAGCTCAACAGTATGCACGGACGCACAAACAATGAAGCATTCATCGTCCAATTCATCACAAGCGCCGTCAAGCGGTCATACGGGCTGGTGCACTTCAAGGAGCGCAGCAGCGCTTTTGTGGCTTTGCAAATCTCAGACGCACGAGGCCACGGTCTAAGTATCTTCTCTTCCGTAAAAGGCCTATCATCTAAGTGCTCTAAAGCTGTCCCAAGGGGAAGCCTCTCATCTTCGTATGTTGGACACTCACACCAGAAGCTTTTTCATGGTTTCTTTACGCCAGATGTGTTGCAATTGGCACTATCGGTCATTCCAATAAGGAATGATTAGGCATCGTAAATGAAACTCCTAGTTACAGGCGACATAGTAACGTTTTTTTCCGTCGAGTAAAACCGGGTAAATGTCGTATCTGAGTCCATGGTATATAGGCGCCTTTTGGTGACCAACTCTGGTGTATTCCTCTTTCTTAGTCTATGGGCAAGAACGCCGAGGGTCCGCGCTGCATCTGCTTTCGACAACGGAAACAAATTGGTCGGCCTCAATTGACAGACTCACGAATTTGTTAAAGCGCATCATCAGTCTTGCGACAGACCATTGCCTTGACCATCAAGAAGGTATTATTACGATAGCAATTATATGGACACTTCAACCGGATTTCTGCCGTCGCCGTGAGGTTCCCTATAGATAAAATCTTCGCCGCGCGCTGTATGCCCGAGCGGAAGCGTGCGGGGACGCGCGCTATCACAGAGAGCGAACGCACTCAATCTCCCTCGCGCAAGCAAGGAAGCGGGAAGCCAGCGCCGGAGGGAGCGGGAGGGGGGGGGGGGGCGCACTTCTACTCTGCCAACAACCGCGCTCGTCGCTCGCCCGCACCGTCTCTTATCTCCACACGGCTCTGACCTTTATGCGCCGTGCATTCGCCGCTCAGTTTCCGTTGAAGCGATAGACCGCACGTACATACCTTCGCCCTCTGCGGCGTATGTGCTTGCTGCCAGCGTTTTGACAGTCGTTGTCTGCAGTCATTCAGCATGATCTATTCATGTTTGTTTGTGCGCGCTCACACCACGCTTGTTCATTCAGTTAGTAATAGTCGGGCCCCATTTTCCAACGCACGCTACACATGCAATGCTGCCCGGATCGGCAGTGCAGCGCTACAGGTGTGTCCCTTCGCACGCGCTGCCCACGGGAAGCGCTTCTCATCAACACCACCGTTTCACACGCGCCTTCTCGTGGTCATCGAGTCTCTCTTCATGTCGGTCTACTTACGCCGCAGCACACCTGCTTACTTAATCAGCTCATGTTTGCTACAATTCATATGGCTACCAAAGCCGCTCACCTTACTTCGTATGATATTGCTGTGTTGCTATCGCATTCATTGCTTCGCCCTTAGGGCGAAACTGTGACATTTTTTTTAAGAGTTACGTCTCTGACGTGCTAAACTTTAGCACACGTGATTTTCGATGCACGAGCAAAATAACCGCAAAGCATCAATAAAGAAAAAAAAAGGGGGGGGGGGGGGGCAGGAGGCCGTGTGCATTACCATACTGCGTCGCACAGCCTGCTTTATTCGTCAAAATAAAGTCATTAGAGTGCGCGCTTTGCAGTTTCACCAAACTTTTCCTCGGGTCTCCCTTTCCCGCCAGCTGCTGTTCTCTGTGTATATGACCCTGTAAGCACAAACACGTGCGCGTGTCTTTTTTTTTTTTCATTTGCATTTGTATTGTGGATCGGTTGCTTCAGTGGGTGCCGTTTTGAGGCTCACCACACCTCGCAAAGGTCGCGGCACCCAACAACGCGAGCAGGTCCTGCATGAGGAAGACCAGGAAGCGCTACTGAAGAGGGGTAACGGCGATGAGACAATGAGACGTTGTCGAGCAGGAATAGAACATCGCAGACAAAGAAACCGCGCGCGCCGACATGCGCTCGTTATAAGTTGCCGCAAACACAAAGAGGGCAAAAACAAAAGGAAAAAGAAAAGAAACAAAAAAAGAGAGGGAGTCATCCTCTGTTGTATTCCTCGCAACAATGCACGTGCATGGCCTGGCAGGAGTCAAATTGGGGCCTCCCCGTACGAACTCGCGCGACACGCTCTTGACACCGGCGCAGTGTACGCCTCGCTGCCGCATGCAGAGAGACAAGGGGTGCGGAAGGACTTAAGGAAATTGGCCTTGCACCAATTCTTTCCTCTAATTATTCCGCTAGACGGCTCCGCTGTCAGGCGCGCAGCTTTCTTTCTTCCTTCGCCCTTAATCTACGCTTTTTTCTCCCCCCTGCTTCTTCTTGCTCTGCTGGGCGGCCCACAGTCTGGGAGCAGCCGCTCGTCTCATTTGTCGCGTTGCACGTGAGGCCGCGTCCTCTGCCTCGCATAGCCTCGAGGACGGGACGTGCTGATGTGCTCGCTGGCGCGCATCATTGGCCAACCACAGCAACAACCGGTAGACTTCGGGTGGTCCACCCGGCAATCTGTCTTCGAATGTTAAAAACAGGAAATTCGAGACGTAGAGAGAGAGGAAATATTTTGCTGGTCAAGATTACACATATTGCAATTACGGAATTGAAAGTCGCTTATTGCTCAGACGTTCCCTGTTAAGTAGGAATCCTGAGACCATAGCACTGGCTTTCAATAGATAGTTTTAGATTAGGCGACGTAAGAGGCTCGCGTTTCGCTTGGATCCCAGCAATACCCAGGCAGACTTGAGTGGTTGTCGGGTACGCAAGCAGCTTTCGTCCCCTTATCTAAGACTTTCTAATGTATCCATTCCCAAACTTACAGGGGTATGTTTTGGTGTTATACACATTTTTCGGGAAGACTTTCCTTACGCACGCGGTACCAAACTGAGTGAAGCGACAGGGTACTATAAAGAATGAGCGAAAAAACAAATTTCTTCTTTTCTTTCACTTCATTTATTACTTCAGAATTACAGAATTACGAGAAATGATATACAGAAGAACGTCCCGTAGTCAATGACTGTAATGGGGCGGGGTGACAGAAAAGTGCAAACATGAAATAAATCAAATGGCAGAACCATAACTTAAACATTAATAAACAAGGTCACAAATCATATCAAAGCAAGAATACTAACGTTAATATAATAAAATGTATGACTACTGACAGAAAAGCTTAAATATGAAAAGAAGATTTAAAAGAACATCTTAAGGATACGTAATCATTAAGTACAAAACCAAACAGTCAAGTACGTGTTTTATATAAAAGGAGAAATATAACCAGAAATACGAGATGGCATAAAACAAAACCAAGGAATACGTGCACGCTTACAAATGTTAAGGTCAATTATAGGTCGTAATGAGAAAGTTCTTAAGTTATTGTTAAAGCGATGTAACGGCTGGGAATATGTTGTAGATAACGGTATGGTATTTCAAAATGCGGTAGCCGAAAAACTGCACTGTGTTTGGCGAAATTGGTTCGTGCTTGTGACAAGGTGCTATTATTGCTATGAGAAAACCTAGTAATATTTTTATTATTTTGAGATGATTCTGGAATGCAGGAGAAATAAATCTGATTAGATATAACTTTAAAGAGAAGCAGGCCGAGATAAAATTTTATGAATTCATCTACAGGGAGTATGCTATTAGTACGCAACAAAGGAATCACTGCAGAATAATGAAGTCTGAAAATGGCCTGACTTTGTAGCGACTGCAGTGAAGTAATGTGATTGTTGCATTCCCCCAGCGGATTATGCAATAACTGACATGAAAATGAATACATGCATAATATAAATATATGAGTTTGAACTGACTGAAATACCGCGGCGAACTTTGATTAATACACGAACGCCATATGCAGCCTTATTTTTGTACGTGCAATAACAATTATACCAAAGGCACAAACGGAGAACAAGATTTTCTAATCCAACATACGGACCTTCGACAAGCAGTTTTCGCAATGGCTGATTATTTGCAAAAAAGCTGAACTGTACATTGTTTGCCACCTTTACTTAATGAAACAAGCCCTGTCATGTTCGCCGGCTCAACTCTTTGCTGCCTCAGAACGACGGCATTACAGGCACGTTCCGAGTGCACATTCCTAGAGCATGCGCGTACAGGCCAAAGACATTCCGTACGTGATTTCACCCAACAGCCTCATGCACTGCGCAGCAAATGGGCATACCAAACACAGCTTGCTTGCTTGCTTTCTTTCTTTCCTTCTTTCCTTCTTTCTTTCCTTCTTTCTCTCTTCTTTCTTTCTTTCTTAGTTCCCATCATCGTGTTTCTATGGCAGAAGAAGCCATCAGAAACGAAAACTCGAATCTCCTCACCCAGGGTTAAAGCTTGGGTTCGCGAAACGTGAACCGTCATCGTTGTCGCCTTTGGACTAGTTGTCGTTCGTTTAGGTGGTACTTCACGCTTTCCTTTGCGTGACCCTCCACATTTTTCAAACATATTTTTACCATTTAAATCGGGAAGCACTGACCACAGCATCGTTTAGTGTGCTTCAGAAACTTCGAAACAAGGAAAGAACGAGCTGTATTGACTGACATGTGGAGTTGACAACCCTCAGCAATGCGGATGGAAAAGCTTGCCCTCAGTTTTCTCTTTCCTTTTTTTTTTCTGATAACAGAGTGTTTCGTTTTCAATTGCTTCCGTCATATTTTTCTAGCAGCCTATAGATGCCGCCGACCCAATCAGGTTGTGGAGGTCGCATTTATTCAGCTAGAGGCGAAGCTGTTTCGAGACTTGAAGCTCCAAACCGACTCGTGGCAAAACACGGCGTCCAGAGCACTGCGCGTTGTCGGTCCGGGAAAAGCATTTATCGCGTTGTCCCGCCTGTCCTCGAACCGGTCTATTTTTTATTTTTCGACGCTTTAATTTGAAAGGAAAACTGAGTCACTGCGCGCTCAAGCGTCATGTTATTTGCGTGCGACGATATGCAGAGCTCTAATATCAATAAATTACGCGTTCGTTGCGCGCTACACAAGTCAACTCTCTCGTTATCTCTCTATTCGCGTCTGTATTGTTCATGCTTTCAGCGATAATAGGTGTGTTTTGGGGATAAAATGGTCGTCTGAAGCCAGGTACAATCGAACCCGATATCATTCTCAATACACACTTCCCGAACTTCCATCATTAATTGCAGAGCCGAATTTTTCTACAATGAGTATAAGTGACATTCTCCAGCGTAAAAATGTGCAGCGGACACTCGTCTTTCTCCCCGTTGTGTTTAGGTGATCTGCCAACTTCCTTTTTTTTTCTTTTTTTTTTTAGAATGCTTGACATTTATAAAACGATATTTCAGAAAGTGAACCGAAAGCAATGAAACGTTAGCGCACGTCACTAGAATTCGAAACGAAATGCCTCCCGTAAGGATTCCTCCGACGACATCGCCGAGACAGATTTCGTATCGAGTGTACGTCGGTGAATTCACTTCCATCGTCTATCGCATATTCGCTATCAGACATCTTTCCTTGATGCGTCAAAGCCGACACAATATGTTAACGTGCGCGCAGTTTCAGTGGGAATCGGATAAAATCTCTTGGATATTGGTCAACCTTCAAAAAATAAATAACAAGAACGTTGTAAGTTTGACAAACGTCACCAGTCTTTCGAATAAAATCGACCAGATCAGTCACGGGGTCAGTCATTCTCATCACCATATCTGCCTCATGATAGAGGAGAAGCCACCTTCGTCATGCGCCTCAATGCGAACGCAATAGCGTCTGCGTAATGTTTGCAAACACTGCTGTGACTCACTCCTCCTGTAATACCACCACACACACCAACAACCGGCAGCTGTGCAGGTGGAAGCAATTTATTGCAGGTGTTCCATCTCATTCTGCTTACATACATACACATGATCTGCTCTTGTTCTTGCTGTTGGTTCGCACTGTTCTGTTTTTCAATAACACGCGTACGTTTCCTGCCTGGCGACGCGCGGCGGCGTCCTAGCCGGCATGCGCGTACTGGCGCAACTGTTCGCGGGTGCCTACGCTTGCTAGGGGAATAACAATCCTAGCTGTCGTGCACCGCCAGAGTGTACTGGGCTTCTGTGGACCAGAGAGCAGTGTGTGCTTATTGACTTTAGGAATTAATTTCGGTATGGCTAGCGCTGTCAACATTTATGAGTTCATCTATCTATCTATCTATCTATCTATCTATCTATCTATCTATCTATCTATCTATCTATCTATCTATCTATCTATCTATCTATCTATCTATCTATCTATCTATCTATCTATCTATCTATCTATCTATCTATCTATCTATCTATCTATCTATCTATCTATCTATCTATCTATCTATCTATCTATCTATCTATCTATCTATCTATCTATCTATCTATCTATCTATCTATCTATCTATCTATACCTAATCTAACCTAATCAACTCTGTGTGCACCCGTACGTCTGTTGTTAGCCATCAAAAAACAAGGCAGCTCACGTGTCTCGTTCATCAGATTCATCTCTTAAATGAACGAAACTGCTGCACGTGTGAGCGCGATGTCTGAAAATGTCCGTTGCATGTGTTATGACACCTCTCCCAGGCGCTGCCATCTGCGTTGTTGCGTATTGAGAGCGAACGGTCGTAAATTACTGCCTAACGGCGTTCCATCCTCTTCTCGTTACACGCGCACAACCATTGGCAGGGAAATCTCAGCGTTGTTTGCACGCCGAGGGCCTCTTTTCAATAACCCCCTTTTTTTTTCCCACCGCTTAGGCGTGTGGGTTTCCCACCCCGTGCATTATACGAGCTCGCACCTGTTGGCGTAGCGGCCCCGCTTCGAAGATACGGCCAACGCACCTCCTCCACTCCGAGCACTCGTCGCGCGCTGAGCTCGGCTGCCGCAAACAGCTGCGCACGCTTTATGACGCGTTGCCGTGGCTGCGTTTATCGCAAAAACGCAACGCGCGCGAATTCCTTTCGGTCGAGAGCACGCGTACGTGCGAGTCCCTTTCACGGTGTCGTGCCTGGCAACAGGACTGCTTTGGCAAGCGAAACGTGCGGCCTTTGCACGTAATATATACCTATTTACTTTCGCTGGAATTTATCTACTCTGTATCACCTGTTCACCTCGAGCCAAAAACATGCTGATTATATATATATATATATATATATATATATATATATATATATATATATATATATATATATATATCCTGTTGTAATGACAGAAACGTCCTGTCGCATTTCGCGACAGTCGCAAGCCTTCCTTGAAGGGAGATAGCACACCTGTATTTACTTTACGGCAACAAATGCTCGTACCGAGGCCACGTTTTCACCTGGCTTCTAAGCTCGGCCGCCCTTGCACAAAGGATTCACGAACGAAGCCATACTGTTCGCATGGAAAATGCCTTTCAGCGAAGCTTGATCACTCGCCGACCTTAATTTTTCCGCATTTCGCTTTATGCAAAAATAAATAAATAAATAAATAAATAAATAAATAAATAAATAAATAAATAAATAAATAAATAAATAAATAAATAAATAAATAAATAGCTTTCAACTGTTGGTATATATTTCTTGAAGGTTATCTTCAACAATAGGATGCATTAACAGAGGAATTTCCTATGCAACAAAAATCAGTAACGTAGTGATGGATGACGCAAACACACTGGGAATCTTTTTTCAGAACTTACCCTCTGCGTCTTGTTCACCGAATACTCCATATGCGAGGGTGCAGCCCCTCACGTGAGCGTATAGTGTAGACGCTCGCGTCGCGCATGGAGCAGTCTTTGAGCGGAGTAAGCAGTCACTTGCACGCCGCACGCGCTTTCTGCGTGTAAACGAAAGAATGCGGTGTTTTCATTTCGCTTTGTGCTTTGTTTCAATTCGATTTATAGAGACATTGGAGCGCATTTCAACTACCAAGCAGCCGGCCTTTTGAATTTGACTGTAGAGATCCACCTGGCAAGCACGTCGACAGGATATATTTATTTCTTTATCACAAAGACACAAAAAGACGTTGGAACGTGTGGAAATAGGACCGGCTGTTCGTTGTCTAGTAAATGTCAAGAATTAAGGATGACGTCATTGTGGCATGCGATTGGAAAGCACTCGCGGAAAAGCATACACAATGCTTTTACTTACATTATAGTATATGCGATTCAACAACAAGGTTCAACCAATGGCTGCAGAATTTGGGAGAAACATGTAAATGTTATTTTTTGTCCTACCCTACATCTCGTGTAATTATAACTGAAGACAAAGTTCGTGCTATGAAGAGAGTGGGTGTTGCACCCCGCACAAGAATGCGCTGACGCTCAATAAAACCTGAGTCCTGCAATAACTGGAAAAACTTTAATGACATTTGTGCAACTGGTACATCTAAATGCTGTAAGAAAGTTAGTGTGTAAATCCGGCTAGTGTATATCCAAAGTGATAGCATCGCTGGAGCGTGATCGCAGGCTTTTTCCAGCTTTTTCATCTATTTCCTTCGCTACCCGCCGTCGTCGTACGGCGTGATGAATCGTTTGTTACCTCCAACGATTAACCTCTCATTTTTCGAGAACCACTCAACGAAATCATGTTGTTAGTTAGCCAGTATCATCATTTCACGGAGGTTAATGACAGCAATTACTGGAAGACGAATTACTGTGCCTTATTTAATTTTATTGCTGGTAAAAAAAAAAATAGCGTCAGGATGACAGACAGACGAATAAAGGAGCGATGTATACTGTAAGACAATGCGCTTTTTACCGCGATATCGTTGAATGACTGAGTACGCGCATACGTGTTACAAAGAAGAGGTCAGAACCAGCACACCGTGTGCAAGGTTGCTAGCCAACATCCTGAAATACTGCTACGCCCAGAATTATCGCTGCATCTCTCTCTCTCTCTCTCTCTATATATATATATATAAGCGATTGTCGGAGTCATGAGGGAGGTAGTGGCCGAATACTGCACCAGGGAGGCCAATTCCTGTTCTGGTGAGGGAGTGACTTTGATGAAGCTTAGTGGGCCTTCCTAGTTTGGTTGCACCTGAACTAGTATAGCCCCACTAGCTCTCGGCGATATATTTTTTTTTCTTGCCGGTGTCAGGCACCACTCCATGCCTGAAAATGTGGATTCGAACTTACGACCTTCAGATTTGAAGCCGGGTATTCTACCTCTGCTCCATGCCACCACACTGAATATCTTAGCAAACATCTACAAGGATTCCACAGCTACCTTGGTTCTCCACAAGAAAAGTAGAAAGTTACCTATTAAGAAAGGGGTCAGGCAAGGAGACACAATCTCTCCAATGCTATTCACTGCATGCTTAGAAGAAGTATTCAAGCTCTTAGACTGGGAAGGCTTAGGAGTGAGGATCAATGGCGAATATCTCAGCAACCTTCGGTTTGCAGATGACATTGTCCTATTCAGCAACAGTGGAGACGAATTATAACAAATTATTGAGGAC